>NW_025335468.1:18135135-18300474 GCF_004798865.1 Varanus komodoensis
AATAGCTCAGCTGGAATACTGTTACCTCCACTAGCTTTGTTGTTGCTCAGACTTCCTAAGGCCCATTTGACTTCACATTCCAGGATGTCTGGCTCAAGGTCAGTGACCACCCCATTGTGGTTATCAGGGATGTTAAGCTCTTTCTTGTATAGTTCTTCTTTGTAATCTTGCCACCTCTTCTTAATCTCTTCTGCCTCTGTTAGGTCCCTGCCATTTTGGTCCTTTATCATGCCCATCTTTGCATGGAACATTTCCTTCATATCTCCAATTTTCTTGAGGAGATCTCTGTTCCTCCTTATTCTGTTGTTTTCTTCATTTCTTTGCACTGTTCATTTAAGAAGACATTCTTATCTATTCTCTGGAATTCTTCATTCAGTTGTTTGTATCTTTCTCCCTTGCCTTTTGCTTCCCTTCTTTCCTCAGCTATTTGTAAAGCTTCCTCAGACAGCCATTTTGCTTTCTTGCGTTTCTTTTTCTTTGGGATGGTTTTAGTTGCTGCCTCTTGTACAATGTTGCGAACCTCCGTCCATAGTTCTTCAGGCACTCTGTCTATCAGATCTAATTCCTTAAATCTATTTGTCACCTCTATTGTATATTCATCAGGGATATGATTTAGGTCATACTTGAGTGGCCTAGTGCTTTTCCCTACTTTCTTCAATTTAAGCCTAAATTTTGCAACAATAGGTATCTTAGCCAAGTAAAATCTGGTAATCATGAGGTTAAGTATATAAGCTGTGGCTGTGTTTAATCGACCAGTTTCTGCACCACTTTTCTGTTATCATCAGTCAGTCCAATTAAAGTCCCTCCTTTGGGGCAAGACCTAATTGATTTTGGAAATGGCTTGTCGGTTTTAGGACATTTCATTAGCTATTTCGTGTAAGAGCTTCTGAGATGTTATTTGCTGGGAATTCAACTACTGCCTATAGCCTAATTATTCCATTGGTGAGAGTTTGGGCACCTCAGATTCCAATCCAGGACCTGGAAACTGGATTGTAGGTACTCACTAAATTCTGCATGGGCCATTCTCTCCTTTTTGTCTAAGAGGTAGGGGGAAATCTCACATAGGCAGGATGGAACATAGGTGTGAGTAATTCAAAATTTTTAATGGGAGGTGTATGACTCTGATAGAGGAAGTCCCATACCAATTGTGAGGAAGCCCCTGGTAGGCCCTTTTTTTCCACAGATGAAGAAGTGTTCGACTGTTGCCTTTTTACTTGTAGAATAGAAGCCAGGAGAAATTAATGATCCCATAGAGCTCTCACTTCCTCATAGTAATCTCCCCGCAGGAATGGGCTATTGTGAACACAATTCACACACTTATTTCCACGTAGGATGATCTGGGTAATATGATTCTCTGAGATGGCATTACAACCATGGGCCCACCAAGAGGAATTTCCCACATAGGCATGGGGAAACCATGAAATGAAAGTTCCATTCCAGTTCCACCAAACCATGATGGTCCAGTTACTTTGGTATATCCTAGATGTGAGATTCAGGAGTTGACACATTAAGTATCCCTTCCCTCCAAAGATAAACTGGCCCCTGGAAGAACTAAAACACTCTGTTCCAATTTCAAAGTGGCACTGCAAGATGTACCATTCAGTTGGGTCTGATTCCATCTGGAGAATGCACTGCAGTTATATCCTGGATGCCAAATTGGGGTCTGTACCCCAACTGGTCCAGGTGCAATGGGACCTTTCCTTATCCCTGGTGGCATTCTCTGATTTGTTTGTTTTGAAACACCAATATCCATCTTGCTGATCTATGCCCCATCATTCTGTTTCATTATGATACCCAACCTCTTCCCATGTTCAGTTTTCTTTCATGGGGGTCATCTGAGAGGATTATGGGGCTAGCCTATTTTGCCTCTGTTAGTGGATGGGCTCTGAAAGGAAAGATGACTTTTCCCCCTGATTGGCTGCTATCACTCAAGGCCAATAGTTTGCTAAATTAGGATAGATTGCTATATCCTTGGACAAAGATTCTATTGAATTGTCAGGATTGTTGTAGGATCAATAGAGCTCCCTTTTTGCCTCACCATATCAATATCAACCTGCAAAAAGCCAGGCTTGTTTTACTATATCTGCTGATCATGGTTTCTTGGAGTGCTTTAACACTTATGGTCTCTTCAATTTTAACCAAAGGGCAAAACCCAGACAGGTCTTCAATACCCACTTTTCTTCTTGGCACTTCTTTCTGCTCTCCCCAGTTACTAAGGCTTTGGCTGCCTCACCATCAGCTTCTACTGGGTCATGTAAAGTGGCTGACTTGGTCTTTGAGTCTTCTATGGGAGTTTCAACTTTTTTTTACTCAGGTATGATGGATCCAAACCTTTGGGCTTCACAGTCATATAAGTAGTGAGCAGTACCCGAAATGGTCCCTTCCAGTGTGGGACCAGTGGTTCTACTTTCCATGTCATCACCAATACCCAATCTCCTGACAGTATGTCATGTAGCAGGTGATCCAATGGCAATGGTTGAATCTAACTGGCATATTTATGAATCTGGGAAAGGAGAGACTGTAAGGCAGTTCCACATTCCTGCATATAGGTATCCCGCAGATTTATATATTGGATAAGGACAAGGAAAAGTTTCAATAGCCTAAAAAGTCTACCATACAGCATATCGAGAGGAGACAATTCCAGCCTTTCTCTCGACTTTGTTCTGATGCAGCTCAAGACTAAGGGAAGTGCCTTTGGCCACTTCCGTCTAGTTTCATTGCACAATTTAGTGAGGGTTTTTTTCAGACTTTGCTTCACCCTTTCTACCTGTCTGGAGAATTGGGGTCTCCACACTGTGTAGAGTTTCTACTTAATCTGTAGGGTCTGGGCTACCTGTCATACAACTTGGGAAGTAAAGTGAGAGTCTTGATTGCTCTCTAGACACAAAGGCAGGCTGAATCTGGGGACTGTTTCTTTCAGGGGGACTTTGAAACTGCTTTGGTGGTGACAGTCTGACTTGGGTAAGCTTTAAACCCATCAGATCAATTGGTCCACAATGACCAGAAGATATTGGTATTTCATAGACTGGGGCACTTTGGAAAAGTTCACCTGCAAAGCCTCAAATGATTGGTGCACCCACTGTCTTCTTCCTGGAGGGGTCCTTTGGGCATGTTTGGGATTGCTAGTCTGGCAAACTGAGCAATCTGGAAGAATTCTTGATAGGGTCCCGGAGCCACAGTGTACCATAGCATTGCATCTACCATTTTAGTCCCACTAAAATGGGTGGTTTTGTGCAGTTCCCACAAGAGGCTTTGTAGGAGTTGGATGGGTACTGTGCCATCAGGGTTAATTCACCAACCTTTAGAGTTCCATTTGGCCCATCTAGTCTTCTAGATTTCGACCCATCTAGTCTTCTCAGGATACAATAGCCCAAGAATACAAAGATTCTTAGGTAGCTCAAGTATAGGGGTTAATTGCCTATACCATTAACTAAGCAAAACCCTACAATTAATGGCATGAATGGTCCACAGGTGATGCCACCAGTGTTGCTGGATTCAGCATATCGCATAGGCCAAAGGTCACTGATGGGTTTCCAAGTAAACCAACTTCGTATCAAGCTAAGCAAGAGGGAGTTAACAACTTCTCTCCTTTGGGTCATGAGGTGGTGTACTTCATGATTGGTCAGTATGTGGATAGGTTGTCTGAGGGTGATCTTTTGGGCCTCTTCCAATATCAGGACTGAGGCCAGAACAGCTCTTAGGCCGGCCAGCCATTCTTATGCTATTGCCTCCATTGCCTGGAGAAATAACCGTCTGGTCTCCAACTGCTATGAAATGGCTGTGTCAAAACTCCAGATGCCACTCTTGCCTGTCCATATACATTCAATTAGTACTTAGGATCAGGGCGACTGGGTGCTGTGGCCTACATCAAAGTGTTTCAGTCCCCATTTTGCTGTTGGTCTTGGCAGTTGTCTTCAGTAAGAGCCAGGGTTAGTTTTAGGGCCAGTGTCCATGTTCTTTTGCCCTTCTCCAGCTGATATCCTGAGTAATGGATGCTTGTCTAGGTGATACATGCCTTTTCCCTTGAAACCGTGTAGCCCTTTTTTGCTAAACGGTTCAGTAAGAAAATGCTTACTTCCAGTTTTTCCTCTCTGGAGCCACTGGAGATCAGAAAGTCATCTACAGCAAGTAGGAGTCACCAGGCCACTTCCAATCAGGAAGGCCCCTCTGTAGCTCCCCTGCAAGCAAGCTGGGGCTTTTGATGTATCTCTGGGGCAAGACTTGACAAGACAGCTGTCGGCAATGCTCTGTATCCAGATCCTTCCATTCAAAGACAAGTAATTGTTGGCTTCCTTTATCCAAAGGTATGCTGAAAAAAGTATCTTTCACATCTAAGGTGCCGTAATACATATGGTGAGAAGGAATTGTGGTTAAGATGGTGTGTGGGTTGGGGACCATTGGGTGGCGCATGTCAAAAGTCTGAATGATGGCTCTGAGATCCTACATCAAGTGGCACTGGATGAGCATGACCTGGGAGTGCTGGGGGAAGAGCTTTTCAAGCACAGGTTCTTTTCTCTAGAAACTGCCTTAACAATACTTATCTTCTGTGTTCTATTGCCTGTTGGATTGTCACTTGTTCATGCTTTGCCTCACCTCCCTGCCTCAACAGCCATGCCTTACTGTTTCTGCACCCTGCCTTGTCACCCTGGTCCTTGTTGTGTTCAGAGGGACAAGAATGGGTGTGCCAGGGTGAGGGAAAGAGGAGGGTGGAGCCACAGAGTTGCACCAATTCCTATCAGCACCCCAGCCTCCTCCTTGCCCCCTCCCTGGCTCTAAATCTAAACAGCTGGAGAGGAGCATCCACTGTTGCGGCAATAGGATTGTGCCCTAACTTTGTTATGTAAGTACATACAGTGCCTGAATGTTCCTAGTTTCTTTTTTGTTCCCTGTTCTTTTTCCCCACTTAAGATGTTGCAGTTAGATTGTAAAGCGCCATTGTAAACTATAAGTTGCTAGGTGGAAAGGACCCTGGAGATCTAGTCCAAGCTATCTAGTACAACCACAGCATCCCTAACAGATGGCTGTCCAGTCTCAGCTTAAACACCTTCAGAGAAGGAGAACAAGGCAATCTGTTGCACAGCTAAATAGGTTAAGAAATGTCTCCTAATGTTAAGCTGTACTCTGTTTCCCTGCAATTTCCACCATTGGTTATAGTTGTGCCCTTGGGGATAACAGAGAACAAGTCTTTTCCACCTTCTGCATATAAATGAAATATATAAAATAATTAAAAAACAATTATTCTTATAAATTGCTCTGGCAGCATTGAATCTGGAGTTGATTGTGGTTGTACTGGTTTAGAATGGAAAGTCCCAGAACCAGATGAGATTGATTTGTTCAAAAAGAAAGGGACTGTTTCCTATTCTGTTTACAGATTTCTCCACTCTTGCACATCAGGCCAGTTTCCTAAAAGTCAAACCAGCTAAACATGAATGTGATTATGACTTTGTCCTAAGTAAGTGTAGCAATCAAATCTGCTTACAGATACAGGAAATAGATTCTTCAAAGATAATACTTTATCTGATGAAAGCTGGTGCTTCCCTCTAGTGGTAGGACTTTTAGTATGTTTCTGATCTGTGGATTTTATGTTTTGTTTTTTAAAAGTGGCCCAGAATAGTCAAGAAACAGGTTTAGCTCACATTATTGCATTCATCATGGAAGCAAATCAGATAAACCTAGGTCAAGATGAGCTGAGTAAGGAAGATGGTTGCTTGCCTGTGTACATAAAACCACACAGTTAGTGAAAATCATGGGTGGCCACTGGCTGAACTGAAGTGAGCTGCTAAATGAATAATGCTTTATGTACTTTCTTCTGACGTGTTGTACATGAGTTTACCCTCTTTTCAGAATTCAAACACCTCTCCCACCAAGAAATTCCTATGTTTTCTGTCTAAAAAATACGTGTTGTATAATTGCTCTATTCTAAATCCAGACAAACAAAGCAATCCATGCCCCTGCCAAAGTTTGAGGGCTTGTTGGATGTGGCAGAAATGCTACTACACTGGTTGAAAGGAACTCCACTGACTGGACAGCATTCCTGCCCTAGAGGCACTTTTTCCCAAATGCATCAGGGTTGTATTGGAGGCAGCATTAGATCTATGGAATGAAAATCATCCTTATTCCCTCCACATGCCTGCTAACTGGGGCTCCAAACTATTCCAGCCTGAAGCTGGCATGGCTATTTTGCATCTCATGGAATTAATGGGAAGAATGAAAGAGAATGCAGGAGAGAAATTCCAAGTCTACTCCTGCAGAACGCAGGCATGGCTTAAGAAGAATGTTGTTCCTCTTGAACTAAATGGGAGTTAACTCAATCAAGAAGGCTGACTTTTCACATTGATTTTGCTAAGAAATAAATCCTACTAACTTATTTTGGATTCAACCAAATATGCTCATTATCCCAAATTAGGGGAAGAATGCTGATATAAATAATGACAGAAATACCAATCATTTTTGCTTTTCAACTACTACTGTCCAAGAGCTTTTGGTCCATTTATTTGACATTGCTATAGCAAGAAACAGAAATAAAGGAATAAAGCTGCATTTGTGTAAGTCAGACATGAACATACAGCAAAAGAATAAATAGAAAGTGCATTTTAAAGCCTTATTACCACCAACATACCATATTTCATTTCAAAACCCTGCTCCCACTGAATACAGTGCAGTTCCCTGCAGGTTTGAGGAGTTGTATCAGTGTATTGTCTGTTTGCAGGATCATATCAGTAAGGGTACAAGAGAATAGTCTGCTCCTTTGCTTCTTTTCCCTTCCCGTTCAGATCTAACAAATGCCAGCTCACTATTTGCTCATTCATTTCTAGTCTAAAGAAAGCTGTATTTTGACATCATTATTTATTATTTATTAACCAACTTTTGCAAAACACAAGAGGTACCAGACCTAAGAGATAGTGATGCATCCATCCTGGATAGGTCGGCACAAAATAGTTGTGTGTGTGATGTTCCTTAGGCCTCATGTTAAAAAGTAACTGACAAGCTGCTGGAAGCATGTTTATGCCCCAGACAGCAAGTTTTCGGCTTACAGATCTCCTTACTGCATCGCGGTCACTTACATGTGTGCATGCATTTACTAACGTCATTATTCATAGAAGAGATCAGTTTCTAACTACTGTAAAGCCACAGGATAATGGGCTCTGTCACAAATATGTTACCATTTGCCTGTTCTATTATTTCCTGGGTGAACTTTGGCAGTTGATATACCTGCTCTCATGACATGGTGGTTGGTGGTTATATCATTCATCAGAACTTGTTTTTGCAGAGTTGGACAGGAAGTAGATTTCTAGATGTTTTGGATTTCAGCTGCCAACATTCCTGTTCATTGGCCATGCTGGCTGAGGCTTCTAAGAGCTAAAGTGCAAAAATTTGGAAATTTACCTTCTGTGTATCCCAGTAAAAACCAATTCTATGCATGTTTTCTCAGAGATAAGTCCCATTGAATTTAGTGGGACTTTCAATCAAACAAGTATGCATAGGAATATATCCTCAAGGTGCAGTTCTACACAGATTTAAATCTGCATGGATTTATGTAAATTTACTTCCTGTCATGAATAACCCTTCCAGGGAAATGTGTTTAGGATCAGGATATTGGGTGAGATTCTAGTTCAAGGTGTTGCTATAATCTGAAAGAGATGGCTCCCAGCTCTGCCAACTAATAAGAATTCCATTATTCCATCTTTTCTTCCCTAATGGGAGAGAGAAAACAGTTGAACAAAGCAGTGGGAAAAGGTGGAAGTGTTACAAGTAGATAGCATCATCTGAATCCCCCGCTGACATTCCGTAAATGAAGCAGAGCAATTGCAGGATATGAGTCTTATCTGGAAGCAAGCCCATCTTGCCTATTTCACACACAGGTACTCTAATGCCCACTTGGAACTTTGCAGAGCTGCCTATTCACTCCAATGTTGGAGAAACCTTTGCAAGTGCATAAATGATGCTTTACCTCGTACTTTTCCAAATGTGGCTGTGTGTGCCTATGTTCTTTCAGGTTCTAGGTCTCTACACTACAGACTTCAACCTTACACAATTTAACTTTAGCTGCCATAGTTTCTTCTAAATAATCTTGGGAATGGTAGCTTGTTTGAACACCAAGAATTATTTCTTAGAGATCCTTAGATCTTATGCAGTTTTTGGTAGGAAAAAAGTTCTACAATTCTTGCATGGCTGGTGAGAGTTGTAGGACTTTTAAATCTTTCTAAATAAGCATTTAGATTCCCTCCACAGAACTACATAGTCTCAAATTGGATTCGTTTATATATAAATATAGTACAGTTACCTGGGGAAAGGCAATAGTGGTTTATTCAGACCAAATCTGTATGTTAATCCTTTTTGTATGGTATCAGTGGCTCCAGGAAATAAAACATTGATAATTTAAAATTCATATAACCTTAAATTATTTTCCGACTATGGATACTAGAATACACCACCCTCCCTACTCAGTTTTCTTGTAGCTATATATCCAGTTTCCCTTTACTGAAGCATCCTGGTTCTCTGAATTTCATGCGTCTCCCCAAAAGAGCTTTGTTATTTAATTCTATTTCTGTCTCTTTGAGTGTTGGATTACAGAAATGCATCAGGTGTTTGTCAGTACATTCAGATACATGGACATAAACAGTACTGAGTCAAAGGCCAATGGTACCCTTGCAGGACGATTCTACATTTGTATTTTAAGGATTATAACCACTGTCAATTTGCATACATATTCAGACTTCCACAGTGATAGTATATTAATGATTTGCAGCAATTCCAAATGAATGTTTTTGTACCATCTTGTGCACTTATTTTCTCAGGGCTGATCCATCTTAATGATGGAGAGAGTACAACCATTCTTCCATGACTGCTTCCCCTACTTATCTTGACTGGTGGCAGAATTCTGCCATCTACCAGGAACCAAAGCTTGCTTGGGCTCAGCAGTCACATCCCACTATGGAAGTAAATAGATGTCTGGATCAGTCCATGCCACTGCCTCTCCCAACTGCCAGAAGAAGGCAACCTACTTACTTTCTTTCATCATTCAAGGTTGATGACTAGGAGTTGAACCTACACCAATTTCTTCTGTCAGAGGATTAACAGAACTACTAGGACCAATCCCCAGGTTCTGCAGCATGTTTTATGTGTGTTACCTTCTTCTGGAAGTTAATATAAGTGGCAAGGACAGTATCAGGAGACAAGTTCCATGCATTTCTTCATATGGTGAAGTCAGCTGATAATTCATTTGGCATTGTCCTAACAGCAGCTATCCATGACCACAGGCTAGTAAAACACCCAAGATGACATAGGGGAAGTACACTCAGGAAATACCAGAGCCTTTCTCACCCAGCTCACAGCCATTGCACTAGTGGAAGGAAACAGTATAGATTGCTCAATCTGCATTGGCCTTACAATTTGCCTTGTAAATTACATGGACACTTGGAGCAGCACTGTGGACTAAAGGCTCTACTATATGCAAAAATGTATTCCGCAACCTGTTGCCCTCCAGATATTTTGGACTTCAAGTCCCATCAACCTCAGTTGCCATGCACAACAGTCAGGAATCCTGGAAGTTGTAGCTCAAAACCTCTGAAGGGTACCAGGTCGGGGATGCAGACTATGGGAATAAGATGCACAAAGTAAGCACATCCAGTCCCCAACAAGTAATTTTGTGCAGACATGAGCTTAGGTACTGTTGTTTTATAAATAATAAATAATAAATGCCCTAATAGCTAACTACTGTATGCACTTAATTGGAAAGATAACACCATGGCTCTTTCACAGGAATTTTGTTTTGGTGATATCTGAATAATCTTAGTTCCAATCTGTTGATTTCTTCTGCATCTTTGCCTGCAGATGATCAGGGAATAGCTTCCAGCTTCTGACCTCACGGGGCTTAGCATCCACTGCTGTTTCTTCAGCAGCCCTGGGCTCGTGGTGCACCGTCTGGAGTTTCTCAAGGAGCCAGTTTTGCCGGTTTGTAGAATGCAAATGTTCCCCTAAGTCATGCATAATCTGCATTTCACTTACAGACCGCTTCCTGTAACAAAGAAGGATTGTATGGGATTAAAAGAAATGTCACAGAGTTAGCAACCCAACTTTTAATTTTGTACCCTAAAGACAAAGTAGGCATGGTATCATTCACATGTTTCGCAATTACTTCAATAGCTTTTGAAGGGCAAATCATGTGGGAGGCTGATCTAGACTGCGACCCAGGAGGGAGGCATTTAATGCTTCCCCCTCAGTCTTCTATGCTTAGTTATATTGGGAAAAACACTCCTATTGCTTCTGATGGGCACTTTCTTTCTGAAATAAAGGGCAGAGGTGAGAGCCTGTTCAGGATGAAGACTAGAGTGGGAAACTAAGGCTGCAGCCCCAGTTGCTTATGCCAGGGACCTGATCAATAATGGGATTCCCATTATGGGAGCCCAGTGCATGCTATTTACTGTTTTTTAAAGATTTACATAAATGCTTATCATGATGTCACATCTAGTTTGGACTTTTGTAGAGAATTACATAGAACAAGGGTGCCTTTGCTATATGTTAAGAGGCATCTTTTCCTCCTGTCTCCCTCTCAGCACTGAGGGCAAATCACTTTAGGGTTTTTAGCTTTATTCTGTGGAGACTCCTTTCATGGACAGTAAGAGAGATAAAAGGGGCAACTGAAATGTTCCAGCATAAACACAAAACCAGATTAGGATGCATGCGCTTCTAAAAGATCAGGTGCAATCGCCCACTGGATTGAAGCCTGGGCTTGTGACATAGGAGTTACCATGCGCTCACAGTCTATCCAAATTGAAGCAATGAAACCAATGGTACCACTCAAGATGCAGATGTCTGAATGAACAGGCTTCATTACTCGGGTATAAAGATGGATAGAACCAAATTGTCCCAGGCTCAGTTATTCAAGAATTCACCTATTTGTTTCATTCTCACTGATACTGAATAGAGGCTGGTTAGGAAAACATAACAGAAATGTCTCAGATTGTGGGTGAACAGAGGCCAAACTTTACTTTGTATGCATCCAGAAGCATTAAAGTACAGTACTTCTATGCCCTTTATAGTTGTGTAGAAAGTTAGTGTTTTTTCCCTAAGAAAACTTGCACCTGCTGAAATTTCCAGAATTATAGATGCAGAAAACCTGTCCTCTGTTGCATCTGGTCAGCCTCATTCACCCCCTGCTTTATCAGCTGTTGCATGAATGCTCATCTGTTGTGCAGAAATGGAGTTGTGTGGGGTTGGGGGTGGGGGGAGGAGAGCTACTATAAAGCCATTGCTGCACCATCCCAGAGTAACACTTTAAGTATGTGTGTGCATGCACATGCAACTGTAAGAACTATCTAGTATTGCTGTTTTTAAGCAATGAAACCTAAAACCAACTGGCTTTCTTTAATGTGTATTGTGTGCAAAAGGGATGGGGATTATAAATGTAATAGATGCTCAAGAGAAACCCAGACCTATGAAAAGAAAGCTCCTAAAACAACTGTGTAAATTCCTTACAAGATTTACGTATGCAGAGTGTACCATATAGCATGACTGCAGGTTGCCCACATGTGCTATAGCTGAACTTCTGATTATCTGAACAGAGCAGCTGATCCCAAGGTAAGTCCCAGGGAGTTTAATTAGATATACTTCAAAGTAAGTATAAGTACTAGAACTGAGTTCCTACTTTGATAATGCTGGGAGGATCTTTGAATTAAGATGTGATTGTCATTTGCGGCTTGTATTATTTGTCCTTTTATCCAAATTTTCTGTGTGTTAAGTTCACAAGTGAAAGAAGTACCCAAGCAACAGAGATCCGGAGGAATGTGTGCTCTTCAGTTACCTTCAGCCTCTTAAGATGGATATCAAGAGATACTCACATCACAGCTTTTCCATCAGAATTTGTGAAGAAACAGATGGCATATAAGATGATTGCAGTTTTAGCCATGTCTCGAGTAGAAATCATGTTAACTAGATGAGATGAAATTGAGAATTATCAATCTGTATTTTCATGGTTGGATTGAGTTAGAGACAGATATGAATATGTATATCATAAATATCTAAACAGTTTAGAAGATGGTCCAACCATGAGCATCTGCTCATGAGGGCAAAGGGTGCCATGTCCTCTTATTCTCTCAGTTTAATAGCCTGCAGAAGTGTCTGCAGTATAAACCAAATGGATAGTAGAATGGCAGATTCTGTCCCGACGGTGACTATGGAAATCGCTGACTCTCCATCCTGTTCCACTTGGAGTAGACCCTGGACACACAATGTAGGTGTCAACCCTTTTGGGTGTATTAAGCATTTTTGGAGTCTTCCCTGAAAGCAGGAAGTAATTGCAGCTTCCTTTGTGAGGGGAAAGAGAGAGATCCAGAAATGTCATTTTGGGCAGTAAAATGTCTACCAGAAACAGGGAAAAGTAGTAGCAAAGACAAAGTCCATGTTCTTTTTAATTCAGGTCTTGTTAATATACTTTTCCCGAGCTTATAAACATTTAAAAATCATTTTGAGAATGTGTGCAGATCAAGTTTATCATTGTTGCACCCATACCACAGGAGGCAGGAGTGTGGCTGAGAAAGTGTGGGTTGCACAGGTTGGTTACACATATTAACCCAGTGTCGCTATTCCTCTTTTGTAGAGGGGTGTCTGCTAGAGTAGCCTGCCACTGTAATATAGCTGACAGGATATTCTTAAGACTGCTGGATAGTGCTTGAGCATTTGGGGTCGCTCCTTGTTCTAAGGCATATATATATTTTTTTAATAGCTCATTCCAAATAAAGTGTCATTAGAGTTCATGGTGCTTCTTGTGTATAACACTCTTCTGCATTAGTGCTGTCAGTTCCCAGGATTTGCTACCCGTTCTATGGAATAGGATGTTAAGCAATAAGGAACTTACAGAAGGGAGGTACACAGGTGTGCTGTAACAGTGTGGGCTAGGTGTGTAAATTACAACCACAAACAGTAGTACAGCCTTTTCTGCACAACCCCAGGAAAAAAACACCATTTTAGATACCAATGAATTTGGTAAGGCTGGATTCGGCCCCCGGGCCATAGTTTGAGGACCCATGATCTAGCACATCTCCCCTCCCCTGATGGATTGATGGATCTTGAAGCACAGCAGAATGAGCGCTGTGATGAGACACAGCAATTAACTCCATTGGTTCTGATGAAAACATCCACAGGGGTTAATGTTGCATGCATGGAATCATTAAATTGTAGCTGCCCTGCTAACTTACGGCAGGGATTAGTTCAGTATTCCAGTGGCCATCTGGAAACTTCAGAAAGTACACAAATAGGACAAGTTGCGAATGGTATTTGTTTTGTAAGCTACCCTGAGGCTTTTTGTGAATGGGGTGGCATAGAAATGTTTTAAATAATTTTATTTTATTTATTTAAAATAAAATTTATTTTAAATTTTTTAAATGTTTTAAATAAGTGGACAATAGCAGAAAACTGCTGTTCATCCACAATGAAGCGTATGGTATCCAATCAACCTCTCTCACCAGTAGAGAAGCAATGGGCCAGGCTATGATTTCCCCCTACACCCTCAACATCTGGAGAGTCTGGGAACCTCTGGATCAGATGTTAGGAGAGCACAGGGGGCTGCAACCAGTAGGAAAAGAGGTGAAAATCCTCTTGCCTGAGCTAAAACTGTTTTGCACAATGTCATATTTTGCTTCTGATCTGCTAAAGGGGATTAGCAATTGATTGGCCTGGGGTACTTTCAGATGAGCTGTTCTGAGCACCACCTTGCCTCATTCACAGAATTGGAGGGGTAGGTCCAGCTGATGTTGTCTTCCATGTGTAACCCTTCGTTTTCTCAGCACTTACTCTATCTTTTTTCTTTACTAGGAAAGGGAATAGTTGTGGAGGGGAAAACAGAAAAGCTGCACGATACCCTCCTGCTAGTATTCATAGAAGTCTTCCGCCTGGAAGCACCTCTATTTCCTACAGATGCGTCTGACCTAGTGACCACCACCATATCTTGGAACAGCAAGTTCCCCACATACATTATGTCTTGTGTGAAGAACTATTTATTTTCTCTGTTATGTACAGATCACCAATATCAGTTGATGGATTATTTAGCTTTATATGGAACAAAGTCCAATTGCCACAAACTGTGTCTTGATAATAAGGGTTGACTGGCTGTCTGCAGCGTTGAGGGTGCAGCGATACAGCTTGAAGCCCACTCATATGTACCACATGCAACTGCTTGATCCCCTTTTAGCATATATGTGGGTGCATGGTGAAGATGGATCGAGGGGACAGACTCTGACATTCCTTGCAACACAGCTATGAATGGGGTGCGGGAGGGAAGAGTCACAAATCACATGCTGAATTCTACATGAATCTGCTCACAGTCTCAGGCTGTATCCTTTTATTTGATTGTATTGGTGCAGATTATTGACCATTCTGCCCCTTCATTCTATTAATGAGAAGTTTCAACATTTGCAAACTCCTCATCAAATCAGTTGTTAAACTTAGGAGCACAAGCCAGCCAAATTTCAGTCCCACTATGCCCCATTAACCGTAACAGGAGAGAGACAAGCGTGCACTTAACACTTTCACTGAACTACTAGGCCACAGAAGTACTTAAATTGGCCTGGATTGTGTATAGTGCTTTTCAGTCATCTTGTCTCCTGACATCACAAACTCCTAACCCTAACTGGACTCCTGTTTGCTTATGTTACAGGCTTCTCTCCTCTTGATAATAAATCCCTTTATCTCACTTCCCAACCCTTGTCTGCTCCTCAAACTAGCACCCTAGCTAGATGAGAAATTGCCTTTTCTTATGCTTTATTCAGGAAAGGTTACAGGCACAGAAAATCTGATCTTCAAACAACTTATCCCTGCATAAATCTATTGCTATCACCAGTGTTTTCACTGAGAGAGAATGTCTCAGAAACAGTGTATTGCTGCTGATGATGCAAGAAGCAGAAAGAAAACAAGAAAGCAACCTGAGCCCAACACTGAGTCTAATATTTGATTGTGATACTTAGAAAAGAATTCAGTAGTAAAACTTCAGTAGGATTTTCTGGGTAAATTAATACAGCACAGCATTTTTAAAAACCCAATTACCAGGAATAGGAGGAATATAAATGAATGTAATCAATACATAAATAAATTGCTAAATAAAATACTGGGACATTTTTAAATACCTGTGCTGTGTATGACTGCACCATAATATCCAAAGTTAAGACACTTGATATTCTTATATGAAATAGCATCCAAACAGTTTCACATGTCCTTTAAAAATCATTTAGTAAGCAGATTTCCTTCCTAATGCTTGTTTTTTCAGATGCACTTTTTAAAATGGCTGGATAAATGTGCAATGTAAACTCTGTCATAAATCACTTTTTAAACAATTTGTTGACAAGACATTCCAAAGATCTATGAAATAATGTTATTTTGTTATAAATAATCATTTTCAAAATGCAATAGAATGTTCTTACCAAATAGTTTCTCAAGTTGGTTCGTTGTGCAGAGATGCCAGCGGCAGGCAGAAGTTGATTTAAAGTCTGCTTAATTGGTCTAGAAGACTCTGTAAAATAGAACTTTAAAATAGAACTTCGAATAGCTAAGGAGACCTTTTATTGTCTCAGTTGATGTCACTCAGTTGATGTCACACACCCCCTAACCCTGATGTACCCACCCATTATGTGCCTTGTTACTGGGACATCGAAGGAAAAAACTGCAACCTAGGTAACTTGAAGAGCTTGACTTTACAAAGAAATTATGTCATTGAGTTAATGAATGAATGATCAGCTTTAAATGTTAATGAGTCCATTTGTTGTTATGTGCCAAATGGTTAAAATGAGAATGTTTGAAAAATACATGGGAGAAATCTTCAGCACAGCACCTCTAAGATTATCAAGGACTTTTAATGTTCTGTGACTTGACATTTCCAAGAGCTTTGAAAGGAATACAGCTGATAACAATTTATCTATTATCAATGGATCTCTTGCAGCTGAGCCCACTGTTATTAATCTAAAATCTGTCACAATATGTTGAATTGTGATATGATGGTTTTATAATGATGACATTGTCTAGGATATGATATTAGTACCTCTTGGCATCAGGACTTTTTGAAGGACAGGGATGTAGGGTGAAGGTGCTGGTGTCACATTAGAGGAGAAAAAGCTGACCATGACTTTTTCCCCTGGGAACTGGATCAGGCATCAGACCATCCTTCATTGACCTTCACACATGCAACAGAGCAGAGCATACTCTGTTATGAATGACTTACCGACATGCAATATTAAGTTGCATACAGGTGGGTAAATCACACCATGGTAGATTTCCTCCCTAGTGTATAAAACATGGATATGCCTGCATTGTTCTCCCAGTTTCGCACCACCTTATTTGCCCAATATACAGATTTTAAAAGACCACTGCATATGAATGTTAAGAATGCAAACCCTTCCATTTACTTACAGAAGTCCTATAAAATCTAAAATAGCGGGATGACTACAAGGCATAGGATTGGTGTTTTGGGCTCCTAGTCCTTATCGATGAGAAGGCCAAGGCATGTTCACTAATAAAGCCATAGCCAAGATGAGGGAGGAGGAGTAAGTGGTGACACATCGGATGATTGTGGTGAGGCAACCATTCTAAATGTGTCTGAGGAATGTTTCTCTACTGACACAATGGAGTTCTGAAGGAACAGTCAGTGCACCCTTTAGATCTTCATTTGATTGACAAGATTTGTGGCTTCTTAAATACCTCAGCAGATGCCTAGTTAATAACATAACCCACATGATGTAGCCTCAGGTCTCTCGTGAGCCACACTAGTAATGAAATAAAGCTTTCAGTGGAGGATCAACACTACAAAAGGCTTCTTGCAGCAAAAGCAGTCCTCACGAAAATCCAGGCAAGCAGCTTGCTTGAACAGTGCCTGTGCTGATCTTGAGTTCCAGCATGGCTGTTTATGAGAGTGGCACCTCCAACCCCCCACATGGTGCTTAGACACAAAACAAGGTACAAAAGAGGCCAGTGGAGCCTCTTTTCAAAAGTAACATTCATTTCCTTATCCTTTCAGAGAGAGACATAATAGGCTGCCCTGGATGAAGGCAGGTTATGCCCTGCTAGGTTCCCCTCCGACTGGCAATGGCTCTCTAAAGTTTTGAGGCGACTCTGCCAATTGATCCCTTTAACTGGAGGGATCGAGAAACATTCAACATGCAAGACAGCTGCATGGTCCCTCTTGGAAGGGGCATTGCAGACTCTAATCCTGCAGCATGGGCAGTGCAGTACGTGCTGACAGAGTCGGTACCTATCCCATCTGAAAGACTCTCCTAGGAATGTTTCCAATAGAGAAGCTATATTCTGTAGAGAATCTGTAGAGAATGCATGTTCCTTAAAGAAATTTGCAGCATTCATTAATCCCATCATTCTTTTTAAGTTCTCTGTCATACACCAAGCTCTAGCTTTGAAGAAGGCACAAGATGTGTAAGGACTATCTTAGCCATTCTGCTGAAGGACAGAGGGATCTCATCCTTCAGCATCCCTGTCCCAGTCACAAGAATGCAGTATTTCACAAGCTATTTATCCAGTCAGACTTATTCAGACTAAGTTAGTTCAACACAAATGCCACTGAAATCAGTAGAACAAGTTACAAATGAATTAAATCCCACTTATTTTGGTGGGAACTTAATGTACAACTCATCTAGCTTGGATCCAGCGCTGGCAGACCTAGGTGCATTGGATCCCAGCCCTGAGTCTGTTTTCTGGAGCACTGAGTGTCCATTGAAGCCAGTGGAAGGCATCCTCCACCCCATGCTTAAGTGTGGGTGGAGAGGAGGTCACATCTGGGACCTAAGGGTTATTGCTGTCTTCCCCAGATGTTGTAACACCATCAGAGCATCACTTTCCCCATGGCAATCGATGCCGTTAGATTAGAAATTCTAATCCAAGTATTCGAAAAAATACTTCCATGTGTCCCTTCCGTCCGTCCGCCTGTCCTTCCTTCCTGGTAGCCTCTACTGTTACTCTCCTTCCTATACTTACTGATTACCCTTTTCCTCTATGCCTCTGTCCCACTCACCAGCCACCCACCCATGGAAACTTGCACCACTTTATTTTAAGTTGTATATGGAGAAAGAGATGACTGTTCGCTTGGGTAATGAATTGAAAGGGTTCATGGAAATCAAGAAATGTTGGTGGGAATGGAGAAAATAATTGGGAGTGATCAGTACTCTATCAATTTTGTGAAACTCCATTTTGGTGCAAAACTTGCCATTTTTAGGGTGTGTGTGTGTGTGTGTGTGTGTGTGTGAGAGAGAGAGAGAGAGAGAGAGAGAGAGAGAGAGAGAGAGAGAGAGAGCGAGCGCGAGCACATGAAAAACCTACCAGCCACCCTTCTTTGTCTATTCTCTCATATCTATGTACAGAACATTGCAAATTAACGATAACAGCTGTTGGTTTGGAACAATCTGGGCATGGGGAGAAAAATTATTTAGAAGGGCTGGTGTGGATGGGAGATTAATTGGCTAGCTTTGTCATCTGTGAAATTTAAAGCAACATTATTTCTGAATTGGCCTACATGGGATACATTACAATAACAGTTATGCAGATTTGTATCCTATAAGTTTAGGCCCCAAATCTTTTGAGAACCAGGAAAAACCTCGGCCATGGCAGCTAGGTTCTGGATTGCATGAATGGCTTCCCATGTTCATGCAAATGCTTCCTTACTTCAGCCGATTGCTATGAATGCAGAGACTTGTATCCAGTGTTAGTCCTAGTAGTGAACTCCTTGTCCTGGTTTACACATAGTGATAACCTAGAGTATGAATCAATCCTGGGTTGTCAATGAATCACTCTGGGTTGTCATCATGAGAAAAACCTGCACTATCAATTAACTGAGTTGTTAACCACAAATAATCCAGGAAGAGAAGTCATGCTTTGATGACTGAGTTGTTGATGTTAACAACTCATAGTTTAAACCATAGTATGAAGTTGGCATGTTACAACAACCATGATTCAATAGCCCACAATTCAATGTCAACCCATACTTAACCCATACTCTTGGTTGTTGCTATGTGCAAACCAGGCCACTGGAATGAATGGCTTAGACGAACATTGGATCCAACCTGCTGAATACAACCCACAGACTCCAGGTTGCATAAGGAGCATGAGTCAGGCATTTTCTGTATGCTGATCTGTGCTGGATATACCGTGTTTTGAAGACAACTCTGTGGATATATCAGTCAGTCTGTGCGCTCTGCATGCCATTTCATACCTTGTCTGCATAGAGTTTCATATGGCCGTTTTGAAGCCTAAATGAGGATCCCTGGTTGCCTCATCTCTTTCCAATGAGAAGAATCCCAGGCTGGATGGGGCTGCCTAGAGGAATGCCATCATGAAGACATACCTCAGTGATCAATAGCAGAAAAGGTATGGTGCACACCAGGAATGACAAAAGCATTACTGCGACCTGATAGAATCTGCTTGTTAAAAACATGGCATCCTCCAGGCCCCCCGTGCATTAAGGATTCTGTTCAACTGTTCCTACACTTTACTTGAACGAGCAGCAGATTTGGAATAGCAGCTGAAGAGGTAGTTTACTTTCTCAAATACCACAGAATTGCAACAGGACTGATATGCCTAACAGCAGCTTCATCCATTTGTGTTGTTGTTGCCTCTTGTTCCTGAACCACCTTTCAACAGATGACACCAAGGCAGCATTCAACAATTAGCATGCATAAAATCCATCAAAATATAAAAAACAAGCAATGGAACCATATTAAATAAGATTAGGACCCTTTTTGGGCTGAGTGAGGGAGATGGCAGAGAACAGGGAGCCAAGGTGAGGCGTAGGAAGACAGAGCACCACACAGCCCTCTCCGTGCTCCTAATCTACCCCAATGCTCTCAGTCTCAGGAACAGGGGAAGAAGACTGACCTGACCTGACCTGGCCGGCTTCTGCAAGTGGAAAGGGGCACCACTGTATCTTTCAGCCCAGGCAACCAACTGTGTGTTGCTGGCCTTGTGACAAAACTATAACATTAGTCAGCAAATGCAATCCATTGAGCCTATGAGAAGCATCTTCACGTCATGATTCCAGATTTACAGCAATCTCCCATTTCTCACTTTTACCCAAGAACTCTTTTTTTAATATGTGCTCAAAACAGGATTTTATTTACTCATTTATTTGACTTGTATGCTGCCCCATTAGCCATAAGGCTCTCTGGGCAGCTCACACATATTTCAGCAACAACGTAAACAGTACATAATACATTCTATGCATATATGTACAAAGTCTATAATGTAATAACAGCAAAATAAAATCAATAATAAAGCTAGACATAAAATAGATATGGCAGCAATAGCTATTTATATGCAAAAGGATCATGTTAAAAACTAGTCAGTGTTTCTGGATCAGTCACTCTACAGCTCTGCTTCTCTCCCTATCCATCTATGGAATTTCTGGCTCATCCGTCTTCATACCTGAGGTCTATGAGATGGATCAGGCTTCCTCAAGCTAGTGCCATCCAGGTGTGTTGGACTACAACTCCCCTATTTCTCAATGGGCCTAACGCTGGCTCAAATGAGTTGCATTCCAACACATCTGGACAGCACCAGCGTGGGGAAGACTGTTCCAGATGCTGCAGATCTCAGCACAAGCTACGAGAAAGTATTTAAGTCTTTTCACGTAACTTTCAAGGAAAGTTGAAACAGTTTTAACTAGGCTGAAGCGCAAGTTTCAAAGCAAATATATATGTACCCACCAGAGTATCTACCATGCTTGGTGGTCAGCTGTCCACTGAGGACAGGAGCACTTTGCCTACATGGGACTCAGTGCGTTCTGAGCTTCTTGTGTATGTTTCATGACAATGTTCTTGGTGAAGAAGGGAACTGTGAATCTGTATCCTGGTCAACGGAGGCTTTAAGTCACATTACAACATCAGCCAAAGCAAAACCACTTGGTGTGAAAATGCTCGTCCAGTTCACAAGCATGCTTTTAAAATGCAGGGAATAAAGATAGAGGAGAAGAATCTTCTGGTAATGGAATAAACCTGCCACAGGGTGATTGTGGGACCATCCTGCTTGGAGATACCGTTTTCCCCAGGCATTTGGCCATTCTTAGCAGAGGATCACTTGCTGTTCTTCCCCATGGAATCTTCAGCTTCTCCACCTTGGCTGCATTCTCTTTTTCTTCCTTCTGAGGCCCTTGGTTTGTGCTGTAGGAACAGATGACCCAGTCCTGTGTCATTCCTCTTCCTTTTCAACTTCTTATCAGTGCTTTGGTCAGTCTTCTTTCCCTTGTTGTTTTCATGTCCTCATACTTCTTTTGATGATCTTGTCTCCTGAGCCAATGATGTTCATTCTTGATGCTCTTTCTTCCTTAAATCTCCTGCTCCTGCTGCTCTTTTCTATGGTGCATCTTCAAGTGGTACCTGTCTTTTTAGCTACTAGTCTGCAATTGGTTCCTACAATCTGAAGACAGTTTCTTGGTTGTCTATATAAAAATAAACCAACAAATAAATTATCCTATTGCATTCTCTGAACACAGTCCTAGTTCTGCACCCCACCCATACCACCTTTCACCATCTTCATCTTCCAACATCTCTGTTTATCATCTTGCCATTTCCAATTATGTCCTCCTTATGCTTAATAGATCTAAAGCAGGGCTTGGACCTCTATTTCCTCCTCTCCATTCTGGAACATTGAATTTCCGTGAAACCTTCTCTCCCCTTTCTTCTTTTATTCAAGGTGTCATGTTTTTCAGCTTTTGAATACTGCAGCAAGTAGCCATTTATTTCCTGCTGTATTGTAAAGAGATAGGCTTATCCTCTCATTCTTTCCTGCTTTAATTACTGTAGTGCTCCTCTTTCTTAGTTTCATCTTCTTTTCTGTTCCTAACTGCTTGTTTATTTCCTTGTCTAGCTAATTTTGCTCATGTTACTCCTAGATTATATTCCATTCAAATGTAAAGTATTTATTGATTATTCTCATTATTTTCACAACTATGCTGCCCCATGGCTGAAGCTCTCTGGGCAGTTTACAACAATCCATAAAAACAAGGCAATAAAATACAATTAAATATTATAGATACAAAGAAACATTAAAAAGTTTACAAAGGTGCTACAGAGTTTTTGATGGTTTTGGGTTTTTAAAATTATCCACCAGCCTTTCTTTCTCTATATCTGCCTCCTCTTCATCTCCACTCTGCCAGTATCCCTTCCTTGTCCAAGAACTCTTCTGTTTTTGTGCTAAAGTCTTTGTGCTATACCCCTATGCCTTTTTTTTCAGTCTTCCCCCCCCCCAACACACATCTTTCTATATGTTCCAGTATAACAGAATTGTACATCTACACCAAAGTTTCAGTCTGTCATTCCTCAATATACTGGATTTTAACAGATTATAATTCAGAATTCATTGTTCCTCATACATACAAGTGAATGTGTGACTGAAATGCAATTGTTTGTCAGTGTTTGAAAAGTGTTTGTTGTTCATATTACTATTATTACAAATATTGTCATGTTATGATTTAGGATCATAGATGGGACAGATGCTGTTCCAGTCCCAAAAGCCTTGCATTTCGCTCCTGGTGGTGCTACTGAAATTCAATTGGGATGCATTCAAAGAATTTACTCTCAGTTTTGCTTTTAAGGAGAAGGAACACTGAAGACACAATCCTATGTATCTTTGGACCAAAGAAAGACATACAACTCTCAGCATGGCTCATCAAGCACATGTACTTTTTTTTTCTATTGGCACACAAATAGGATTGCACCCCTCTGAATCTTTGTGTGTACTACAATCTGGCTAATGCTCAGAGGAAAGAACCATTGGTTATGTAGTCAAAAGTTTAGCCTGAAACAAGATACAGTGATTAACAGACGTATGTAGAAAAGCTCTAAAGCAGAGGTTCTCTTAGGAAGAAATTTAAATATATTTTATCTTGTTCTTTTCTTATACAGCCTTCTGACTTATTCAAGTCACCCTGGTCTATTCATATCCATTTTACTGCATTTATTTCACACGTACTATCCAGAATGATGGATCATACTAAACTTTTATTATTCAGGTTCATATGCACAATCCATCGAAGGCTTAGGTTAATTTCAAGAAAACAGTTCCAGCTTCCAGTTTAGAGTCAAGAGAATGGAGTTGCCTCCAAGGATATGGATGTTGGCCACTCCAACTTTAAAGAAGGCAATACCTGTCTTGGGAAATGGACTCCCTCTGCTTTGACAGTGTTATGGTTCATCTAGGTGGTCTGTGCTTGGTGCCTACAGCAGGTGACAGACTTAATATGTTGAAACGAGCTTTTTCCAGCACTGCTGCTTGAAAGGCATTTCAAGGTCCTGTTCCCATGTTTTCTGCAGCGCCTGCAAGATGAGCTGATAATTTTTTTGAAAATGCCCTGCAGTTTGATATGACCAACAGAGATGACCCATGTTGTGGTTACCCAAGAGAACAATACTGTTCAGACCTTTTCTTCAGTGCACAGCATCCTTTCCCAGCTGCCAGTAAGGGAACAATTGCTGAGCAAGCTTTAACCATCACTGAGATCACGCAGAGCAAGGGAAATGCTTCTCGTCTCATGCAAACACATTCAGGAACATTCAATACAAGATCACTCAGCAAAGATGGGCAAATCTTTTACACTCTTCAGTCTTTGTTGTTGTTGTTGTTTCATTATTAATTTTTAAAAGAGTGCAATTACAAAAAAATCATACAATAAAAGAAAACAACACACACACACACAAACACAAAAAAAGAAGATAAAAAAAAGAAAAAAAATCACACTTAGTGCACCCCTCCACTGGAACCGTGGCTGTATAATATTTTTTCCCCTTCTTTTTCCCGCTCTTGTAGGCATACCCCCCTTTCATCCAGAATTGCATTGCATCTGTTGAATGTTTAATACCCTCTCCTTTTATTAATACATATTCAATAAACAAACCCCATAAAATCATTCTTTTTTATCAGTCCTTTTTTCATCCTACTCTCACATGTCCACATCATTAACAGCTATATTCCAAATTTCTTTGTTCCATTTAGTTAACTGAAAAGCCCACTTCTCCATCCAGTTTTTTGCTATTATCAATTTTGCAGTTGTTACCAAATTTATTATTAATTCTTTAATATTCCATTTCCATTTGTTTTCACAAAATATTAATCACAATGCTATTTCAGGATCTGCTTCAGTTTTTAAGTCCAATACCTTGCTGATCTCCTGAAAAATTATCCAAAATTTCTTAATATTTTGACAATCCTACCATGTATGGAAATAAGTACCCATTTTTTGTCCATACCTCCAACATAAATTAGAATATTTATTATCCATGTAAAATAATTTTACCGGTGTCAAGTACCACTTCCATACTAATTTACTGGCATCATGTACCATTTCCATACTAAAATTTTCCTTAATTCTAATTGACAGACTTTTTAATATTCTTTTATCCCATATTTTCCCCCATTCTTCCATGTCTCTATCCTTCCCTAAATCCATTTCCCATAAAATTTTTAAAAGATCATATATTTCCTCCCTGTCTAATAAAATCTTAAGTATCTCCCTTACGATCCCCTTTGTTTGCATGCTACCTTGCATCTCCCTGTTCATCACAATCTCCTCAGATCTGATAAGGTCTCTACACTTACCATTTTTCTTCACCCATTCTCCAGTCCATTGTTTCAATTGCATAACATTAAACCAAGTTAATTTTTCTTTTCCAAGTAGTGCCATTATCCTTTCCTTACAATCCATTTTCTCCACTCTTCTGTCTTTTAGAGGCCTTTGGTCCTGCTAAGCTAGTAGTAGGTAGACCAGGCCTAGTGCTGGCACAGGCACTACGACTACATGACATTCTCAGCACCCAGGCGTAAAATAAAAGGGCAGCTACAAAAACAGAAGATACACTGTAGTGTCAGCAGCAGACATCCCCACAATATGCAAGAGTGACACAAATGCCATGGCATCGCCCAGCCATTCACTCGCCACTCCAAGGACACCGCTTCATTTGCCAAATGCCTCACGAAGGCCGTGGGCGAAACCTGCAATGCCAGGCCTTTCCCTTGGACAGGGGTTGACTCTCTGCTGGCCCACACTGGGCAAGGCAAGCCTGCACCTCGGGGAGCCCAGCTGCTGTTTGCAGTGTCGAATGCCTGCTGGCCCGAGAAGGGCTGTGTCACTTGCACTCATGGCGTGAGCTGCCTTAGGGTGCACTTCCTCTGCCAGACCGAGTGGGCCATGCTTGGGAAGGACGGGCTGGGGCATCTAGTTTGCACTGTCTTCACTCAGAGGGTTGCCATTTGTCAGGATCAGGGCAAGTGCTCGCAGAACCAGGGGTGCCTTTGTGGGCACTTGCAAGGGGCACCTGTGGAGCAGTTATGCAGTGCAGCTGGAGACCCTGAAGACCAGCACAGAAGGCCTCCCTGCACTGCTGCTCGTTGCCACAGCAACACAAGTGTCCTGGTGACTTCTTGTGCTCTGCCCCCTGCTCCACTATGCCTTGTTCCAGCCCTGCTCCTATTTGTTCCTGCCTTATCCAAGTCTGTTCTTGCCTCGCTCCAGCCAGCACTCTTCCTGCTCTTCCTGCTCTTCCCTCTGAGTAGACCCTACCTTGCTCCAGCCTGCTACAACCCTCGCATCAATGTCTCTCCAGTAAACTGACGTTGGAACTGTGCTTTGACTCTCTCTCTCTCTCTCTCTCTCTCTCTCTCTCTCTCTCTCTCTCATTCTCTCTCTCTCTCACACACACACACACGCACACACTGTGTGTCCAACTTGAACTACTTTCATCCATGCCTTTGATCCAGAGCTGCGGACTTGCCACAGGCCTCTGGCCCATAGTAAGCTCCATACTCAGCTCGAGCTCATGCCCTCATGACCGGGCGTTCTGCCCCTCCTTGCTGCCGTCCACGGCGGGCCCTCACAACATTCGGCTTGCTGGTGGGTGATGCCAATGGCGGTCAGCATGGCTGAGAATAGTGGGTGCTGGGCATGTTCATAGTCCCTGCACATCTGGCTGTGAGAAATAGCAAGTATCTTTTCCAGCGGGACATCTCCTTTGCTCTCTGAAGCCGCACACCTGGGGCTGCAGTCAGGGCCACCTGGTGGTGTGCTATGCCTTTACCTCCAGCTGCAGCTATGCTGTGGTTGCTATTGTGGAATGGAACCTCTTGTCATAAAATAAACTTGCTTAAGAGAAGCACCAACACCAGTACCGCTCCTGAGGCATAACCAACGCACGTCTGCCGTATCAAGGGACTACTCAGTGGCAGTACTAATGCTGTTTACTTTGGATGCATTCCTAACCCCAAGATGTCTTTAAGAGACGGTCTCTTTAAACCCAGCTCTTAAACGTGTAAATGCTGCACAGCTCATTCTTTGCATTACTCAGGAGGTAAACACTGACAGCTGCTAACTCTGCTGTGGATCCCGCCTTCTTTTGTCATGTAATAAAACACTGCTCTGAATTATCTCACTAGCCTGCTATGATAACTACTTTGTCACCAGCATTCCCTCACATTGTTGAGCTTTCTGTGATGGTGAAACACAGGTGCTACCAAGCAGGACAGCCACGTCAGTGCCTGAGACTTCAAATAGTCTTATGCTTAGATCTTAAAGGTATTGGGATGGGAGCAAGTTCCTCTGAAATTTGTGGGACTTTCTTTCTTTGAATGTGCTTAGGAACCAAATATGGCTACATCCTCTGCTTACTTGTCTGGTTTGGAACTAGAGCACAGAATCAGCAGTGGTGCTGGAAAAGAGTGACCCTGTTCAGGGGACATATCTTGAGGGTGGTTGCACTACTGATGCAGGCAATGAGCTTCTCTAAATGTGCCCAGGGAAAGACAGGTATTGTTCCCTAATCTCATGATCTCCTGTATTTTTGCAGTGTCATTATATCACCGCTGGACCAGCCATGATAGAAGTTATAGAAAGGGAGAGAAGGAAAGCCCCCGTTGGTGTGTGTGTAATGTGTAATGTGTAATGTGTAAAGCAACCCACTCTCAATCCTGCAAAGACTATGAATGTAGGAAGCCTTGATAAGGCAGCATGTTAAAAGCCTTAAGTAGAGAAGCCTGGTAGCATCTACCCGTTGGAGCACTTTACACACCTGATTCAAGAGGTGGAAATAGCATTTTAAGAGCTTCAAATGACTCAGACTTTCCCTGAGTATCTATTGTTTCGAGCTGTTTTTGTATTAGATTTTATATTGTATGTGTTTCTATGCAAAATGCTTGGAGATCCCAAGAGTCAAGTGTTATAGAAGCAGCATGAATGAATATTTCAGAAGTCCTGAATATAACACCTGGAACTTACACAAAGCTGTTAATCTGCTGTTTTTACTTTCAGTTTCATGTCAGAATTGAGAACCAAGCATGATACAAAGAGCCTTTCCTTTGAGGCCTTTTCACTACAGAACCACAAGATGGCACTGTGGTATAGCAGAACAGTAAAAATACACAATTGAAAATAGTTTGCCTTTATTTATTTTCAAATTTATAGGCTCCTGAATAGGCCTCCAAGTGGCTAAAAACATTAAACAGAGGCCAACAGTATAATTATAAGCAAAGGGGGAAGGAAAAGTGGTGACGGAGAATGCAGTTGGTAGTAGAGTGAACTCTTACAATCAGGTGTTAAAATCAGGTTTTGCCTGGTGCTGAAAGGAAAGTAGTGATGGCACCAGGCAGACCTCTTTCGGAAGCCCACACCAATGGTGGGGAGCAGCCACTGAGATGGACCTTCTTCTAAATTGCCATCCCTTTAACTTCGTTTAGGGATGGCTCTTTCAGCAGGACCTCATTCTCAAATCTTAATGGATGGGTAGGAACATATGGGAAAAGCATTTCTTCAAGTAACCGGATCCCAAGCCGTTTAGGGCTTTATATGTTAAAAGAAGCACTTTAAATTGGGCCTGGGCTTCAACTGGCAACCACTGTAATTTATACAGAATAGGTATTATGTGGGCACACAAACTGGTACGACAACACTGGCCATGCAGTCCTATTTTGGACCAGCTGAAGTCTCTTGACCATCTTCAAAGGCAACCCTGCATAGAGCTCATTATAGTAATTGAATTCAGATATTACAAGTGCATGAGTAACTGTGGTCAGGCTCTGTCTATCCAGATAAGGCTGTGGTTGTCATATTTGCTGCAGCTGCAAAGGAGGCACTCCTGGTCACCAAGTCTATCCAAGTCTCCAATGACAGTTTTGGGTCCAGGAGCACTCCCAGTTTGCGGGCCCTGGTCCTTCAGGGGAAATGTAACTCCATCCAAGACAGGGCAATGGCCATCTAATCTGCCAGACAAATCATCAACCAACAGCAATTCCATCTTGCCTGGATTGCATTTCAGTGTATTGGCCCTCATCCAGTCCATTATCAATGAATGACACTGGTTCAGCATGGAAATCGCCTTATCTGGATTTGATGTCAATGAGAGGTACAGCTGAGTGTCATTGGCATACTTCTGATACTTCAGTGCAAAGTCCCTGATGAACTCTCCTAGTGGTTGCACGTAAATGTTGAACAGCATGGGGGATAGTATAGAGCCCTGTGGAACCCCATAAGGGAGAACAACCATTTCCCAGCACCACCTTCTAGACATGGTCAGTCAGGTAGGAACAGAGCCACTGCAAAGCAGTGGCCCTGACTCCCATCTTGGTCAACCTGTCCAGAAGGACACCATGATTAATGGTGCTGAAAGCCACTGAGAGGGTTAGAAGAGTCAACAGGGTCACACTCCACCTCTCCCTGTCCTGACAGAGGACATTGTACAGGGCAGCCAAGGCAGTTTCCATCCTGAAACCCGATTGAAGTGGGTCCAGATAATCCGCTTCCTCCAAGAATGCGTGGAGCTGTTTGGCTGCCACTTGCTCGAATACCTTGCTCATGAAAGGAAGGTTCACGACTGGTGGGTAGCTGGCCACTATCCTTGGATCCATGCTTGGCTTTTTAAAGAGAGGACTGATCACAGCCTCCTTTAAGGAGGCTGGAACTATCGATTCTCTCAAGGAGACCTTAACAGCCTCCTGGACCCACGGATGAACCCTCTCTTTAGATTTCTCAATGATCCAGGATGGGCAAGGATCAAGTGGGCAGGTGGTAGGACAAGCAGACCACTGGCCCAGTGACTCTGCACAATGGCTAGGCTTGTTTCCTTTCTATTTCTTCTTTTTGTTTTTGGGTCTCCTCTCCTCACTTTTATCAGTAAATGCCACTGCCTCCCTGCTCTAAAAAACTTACTGAAAATGACATTTAGACAAAGAAATAAAACCAGAAGTCACAACATTTGCTAAAGAGCCCGTAACAACTGTGAGTAAGGAATGTCAACCTCACAATAAAGGTCTTGTGTCAGAAAGCTCCTGATCATTCAAGCTAACAGACCCAAACTACAAAGTTACATCTGGCTCAGTTATTCAGAGCCATCTCTCCTGCCCTCACCCCATTTCCTGGTTTCACTCTGGGGTTCCCACCTATCCCATCTGCTGCATTTTATTCTTAGTCTTTGTTGAATTTTACTTAGTGAATATTTGCAGGCAAGAATGAATCTCCTGTGCACTCGCCATGAAGGACAAATGTTCTGCTGTAACATTTCCTTAGGCTACATTATCATTACATCAGCATTACCTGTTTCTTAGTGAATTTGCTTAACTCAGCTCGACACAGAAAAGCCATGTTGTTCCCCATATCGCCATTTTTCTTAATTGTGCGATACAAACAAGAAGAACAAAACTGAAATATTGCAATTTTTGACTAAAATGTAACCAAGATCCACATACACATACACATACACATACAATATACTGTATATCACTTTATGTTAGTATATAATAGAACATACCACAACTATGAAATAATTATGCACTGACTTCAACAAAGGCACCTCCAATTCCATATATTTGTCCATTTGTAAATTACGCCTTGTAGCAAAAAACTATTTGGATTCGCCTTTCCCCTGGCCAACTGGGCAAATTCCTGCCCAGAAATTCCCTAGTCCCTCAATATCTGGACCTGGCACCGGATTCAGCATACGACAACCCAAGCATGGGGAATAAAGCAAGTTTATTAAAAGGATAACACACGGGTGGAGGATGCTAAAACATTACAGGTAAAAGGATAAAACAAGGTGGAAGGGGAAGTTGGGGAGCAGAATTTGTACAGTTTATCACCAACCAAGCATCCTCCAATCCCCACATCTTGATGAACTACATGGACCCAAGCACCTAAGCTATACACAGAAACTCTACCTTCAACAGGGTCATAGTATGCAGGGCATCACAGCATTCTTCGACATGGAGTTTAGGCATCAGACAAAAGTCTTCAGTATTCTCCAGCCTTTATCTATTCCCCCACTGCTGGTCAACTGACCAGTGGGGAGATGGCCATCTCCCAGTTCTTAAGGCCAACTATTTCTTTGGAGTTATCTATCTCTATCATCTCTATCATCTCTATCTATATCTCTTTTATTTTATTTTGGTTTAATTCAATTTTAGCTTACATATAATTTTACTGTTATTGGTCCTATATAATTGTGTATTGCCATGTTGCATTTTGTACTGTTTTATGCTGTCTATGGATTTTAATATGAGGTAAGGTGCCTGGAGAGTCTAGTGGAGCAGCATATAAATTGAATAAGCAAGCAAGCAAACAAAACCATCTTCTCCAGGTGTTGCTAACAAATTTGTTCTGCTATCTCCGGCATCCTTGAGGTCATAATTTCTGATAATTCCCCAAAATACATCACAATGGGAGGAAAGTGACTCCCAAGGCCTTGCTGAGCTGGCACAAGAATTAATAACATTTAACCATTAAGGTTTTAACCCTTCTTCACTCCCTGGAAGCCAAAAGGCCAGTCCACATTACACACTTCGAAGCCACCCATTCAAAAACTGAAAGTTCCATGAAACCCTCCACTCATTGTGTTATTGTAGCTGTCATTTATCCTTCCAGGGTATAATATTAGCCTTTTAGCTGTCAAAAAGGCACAGAAAATAAACCTACACTGACCTTTGGTTAAATCCTGAGAGATGGGGAGGTAATTCAAAAGCACATGTGTATTGTCAAATATTAAAAATATTAAAAGCAAGATTGCTATAAGAGTCCTGCATCAAAACATTAATCAGATATAATGCTCCACTTGTGCAAATTTAAGGAAACTGGTTCTCAAGCATGAATCTGTTCACACATATAAGCTTCCACTTAGATATGGGTGCATTTGAATTTTCATCTTGCCACTGCCTGAACATTTCAGGGAAAAAACTCGAAGTTGAAGGCAAATAAATAAGCAAATGCAACTATTTAGGAACCATTCAGTGGTTGCTGTACCCATTTAAGCAACCACCTAATCTTTAAAACACTCCTAACTATGAAAACCCCACCCAAAGAGAAGTGTTCTGCATTGTTGTAAGAAAGTGCTCTGTTTTTGCTCCTACTTGAGAGAAAGAAGCTTAATTAAGACCAATGACAGAACTGTGCTCAATATTAACAGCTCATTAACTGGCTTGGTAACCTCATACTTTGAAATGGACAGAAGAACATTTTGCTCCATTGATCATGTCTCCGATGAAACAGAACTCCTCCAGAGAATTCCCTGTACTTAAAAGAACATGTCCTGTACAAAACAGAACACTGATTTGGCTCCCGGTACAGGAATTTAAAGAGATCTTCAAAGAGATGTGGAAATCAGGTGACCCTCTCTGTCTTCTAGCTGTGTGCTGCAGAATTGCCTCTTCTGTGGTTGTGAACAGTCATGAAAGGAGCAAAGCAACGAGGCTCACAGGTGGTGGTGGGGAGGTATAGAGAGCAGTCCATCTTGTCTCCCCCAGTGCCATATCATGCTTTACAACTACTTCTACATTGCAGATATGTTTGAGCAGGGATGCAGGCCACTTCAGGGATGTCCAGGGAGCCCCTCCTGTCCTGGCACTTGAAATGTAGTGTGCAGTGACAGCAAAAGGAACGAAAGGGTAGATCGCTGGCAAATGTTGGCTGTATAACAGGGGGGAAGAAATTGGGGCTGCTGCTTACAGAAGACAGAGGCGGCTTGGAAACAAATCACTTTTATCCTTGTAAGGGCTCCATAGCAATCTGCCAGCAACATTCGGCAGCGGGCTGCCAGCGTTGGGGAGTGCTGGTTCTCCACCAAATTCCGAGTGACCCACTGGGGTCATGGGCCCTCATGAATGGCTTACAGCCCACAGTCCCCTTGTTGCCTATCCTGACATCACAGTAAGAAGCCCAATAAACAAAACAGTTTGCCAAATCTGATAAAAAAACAAAATAATCTGAGCCGATGTCATTTTGCACTTTTAAATTCTAGAGGGGGAAATGAATTGCTTCCACTGCCCTGATGTGAAATGCATTTGCTTGGGGAAAAGCATCACTTAGGGTAGAAAACAATCATATGTTTTTATAGCAAAAATAACGAAATGAGTATCTGTCAGCATGGAATGTCCACCTATTTGACTGTAATAATGCTTAAAAAAGAAGATGGATGGATGCTGCAGTGACCAGAGTCTGCCCCTGCAGCTGGTGGGTCCCTATGCCAGGTTAGCAGTGACAGTGGCTTGCCCCCCACTCTGTGCCTTCATCATCTGCTACTCCCTGGATGCTCATTTCAAGTGTGAGTGTGTGTGTGTGTGTGGGGGGGGGGAATCAGCTTTCTTTTATTTCAAAAAATAACGCAAAACTTTTCAAACATTGCAATGACATAATTCATCACCTGGTTCATAATTCACCACCAGCTCTGGTGCGCCCGCAACTGGAGTATTGTGCTCAGTTTTGGGCCCCTCATTATGGAAAGGATATAGCCAGGTTAGAGTCAGTGCAGCATAGGGCCACAAGGTTGGTGGCCGGTCTGCAGGGGGTGGGGTATGAGGCGAGACTGAGGGAACTGGGCCTCTTCAGCCTGGAGAAGAGGAGACTCAGAGGGAATATGTTGGCGACATACAGGTATGTGAGGGGATGTCACATGGAGGTGGGTAGAGACCTGTTCTCCCCTGCAGAGGAAGGCAGGACACGCTCCAATGGAGCAAAGCTCAGGGAACCAAGGTTCCATTTCCATTTAGATGCCAGGAAACACTTCCTGACAGTTAGGACCCCAAGGGTGTGGAATGGGCTTCCACGAGAGGTCGTTGAGGCCCCACCGGTGAGGGTGTTCAAGGATAGGCTGGACATGCGCATGGTGGGCATGTCATGAGCAGAGCCGGCTGGAGCCGGGGGTCAGACTAGATGGCCCGGGAGACCCCTTCTGACTTGCTCTGTTTCTATGTTTCCCAAAGAAAAGAAAACTGCTTCTCTGATAGCTTTCTTTTCACACAACTGAAAGACACACCTGAATTAAGTCAGAACAGAAAGATGCACAAGGATTTAAGTCTCTCTGGGGAGGGGGGAGATCAGTATTTGTCCAGCTAGGGCTTCTGCCTTGGCAAATACAGGACTGATCCAGCTGTAAGTTGGTGACTGCTTTACACTGTAGTTTTACTTCAATGGAACCTCTGTCATAAAATACTTTACCTTGTTCAGCTGTTCAGTACAATGCTTCTTCTCTGAACGTTATGAGCCCATTCAGTAAAGAAGTACTAGTGCGCTTTAGAACTAGGAGTTTTCTCTTGCTTTCATTATTAACAGCATACCACTGCCTGATTACATGGAGCTCAGTCTCACCATGTTTAGAGGAGTTTAATCCCAGGCAGTCAGTCAAACAGGCACAGAGAGTTTGCAGTCCCTCTCTGTGCCTGTGATTTTACTTTAGAGCACAGGCATGGGGCCACGATCCGGCAGCTTTAAGGCAGAGCAAAAGCAAACAGCGCCCAAGGCAGAGCTTCAGAGAAAACCTGCCTGCTCAGGTGAGCTGATCGCCCTTCCTCTGTTGCTCGCCAGACTGGAAGTCCCTCTGTCTGCACAGGCCCCTGCTCTCTGGCTCTTTTCACTCGGCTGTTCTGTGCAGTCACAAAACGTGAGGGGGGATGTTGTGGCTCCTGCTGGTTGGCTCTGAGCATCTTCTGGGACCCCCGTTCAGGCCAAGCAAAGGGCCAGTCCTTCTCCAGGGTGGTCATGAACCCCCATTCTGAAGTATTAGTAACCTGTCCATTTAACTATGTTTATGGATGGCTTGTGTTATTCCAAAGAATGCTGTGACCCTTTTTATATTGCTTTTATTAATCTTTTAATTTGTGGTGTTTTAATTGGTTTTAATGTGTTTTACTTTGTTAATATGTTTTATGTATCGTAAGCCGCCTAGGAAGGCCTTGGCAGTTATAGGCTGCCTATAAATACATGCATAACAAACAAACAAACAAATAAAAGAGAGGTACGAAAAGAAGCCTACCCGCTGGGCAGAGGTTCGTGCCCAGATGGCCTCCTGTTCCAACAGAGCCTAGAAATGCTTCTCGAAAAGCAGAGCCATACCTGTTCAAATGGGGAAATTGCAGCTTCCACTGGTTGTCTGCCTTCATGGAGCCCTGGAGGGGTCCTTCCCGTACAACAGCGCATGTGGATGTCCCATGGGCTCTGCTTGGCCGGGCTTTATGAGGAAAGACCATTGTGTGCTGGCTTGGATAATGGTCTGTGTCTACCTGGCCATCGCTGCATGTAGCTTGGTGTCTTCCTGGTAGCTGGAGTGGCAGCATCCCTGGCTAGCCGAATGGTGCATAGCAGCATCAAGATTAGAAACGCTGTATGTGCACTCCCAGGGTTGCTGCAGCAGGAACTGGTTTCTATAAGATTTAGTGTACTGTTGCTTCCAACACTGGTTGAGCATAGATTGTCCATGGGACACCAGTGTTAGCACTGTCATTGCCCCGTGAAGGTGCTTATTTGGTCCTCACCTGCTAATAATCATGAATAGATACCTCAGTGTTCAGCATCAGAACAGGATTCCCAAAAGTTTTAATAAGCCTTTTAATAAGCTAAAGAGCTTTTCTATCGCTCTTTAAGGCATTTAGAAACATAGAAACAGAGTGAGTCAGAAGGGGCCTCCTGGGCCAACTAGTCTGACCCCTGGCTCCAGCTGGCTCTGCTCATGACATGCCTACCATGAGCATGTCCAGCCTATCCTTGAACACCCTCAGCGATGGGGCCTCAACTGCCTCCTGTGGAAGCCCATTGCACACCCTCGGGGTCCTAACCGTCAGGATGTACTTCCTGGCATCCACCCTAAATCTTGGTTCCCTGAGCTTTGCTCCATTGGAACACATCCTGCCCTCCACTGCAAGGGCAAAAAGGTCATGATCCACCTCTGTGTAGCAGCCCCTCACATATCTATATGTTGCCAACAGAGCCCCTCCTCTCAAGGCTGAAAAGACCCAGCTCCCTCAGTCTCTCCTCATATGGCTTACCCTGAAAACCAGCCACCGTCCAAGTGGTCCTTCATTGCCCTGATTCCAACCTTGCTCTGTCCTTCTTGTAATGAACACAATACTCCAGCTGCGGACACACCAGAGTCCTATAGAGTGGGAGTAATACTTCTCTCAGTCTAGAAGCCACGTTTCTGGCTATGTATCAAAGAGTGGCGTTTGCCCTCTCGACCACTGCGTCACACTGCTGACTCAGTTTGTTGTGCTCTTGTGATTCGTTACTCAGGCTTGTCTAGGTGTTCTTTAGATGAATTTGTGATCCTCCAGTTTTGCTCCTATTTTTAGGAGCAGTCTTCTGTTGTTTTAGAACATGGGAAATGGAGCTTTTTACATGAAAGTGAAAGAAATCTTATTTTCCTATTTGTGTATTGATGCTGTTTTGCTATAATGCTACCTAGAGGTTATGTGGTGGACACAGGAAAGGATAAGCTGTGAAGAGTTTGGCTCTCAAATCTGAGATGAAACTGGGGGTAGATACATCATTTAATAGTCTTGTGTAGGAAAGACCTAATGAAGAGGTTCCTGAGTGGTGTCACGACATGTTTCACTAAGAAACTACAAACTGCCTGAGCCTCTCCTAAGCGTAAAGCTACAAGCAGATTGATCCCAACATCAGTGTGAGGGCCAGGGACAGGTTGCGTCATGTAATATGGCAGAGCGGGCAGATTAAGAGGCAAGTTGAGAAAACCCAAAAGGATCCAGTGGGTGAGCGTGCCACCCCCAGGAACAGTCAAAATGTATAGAACCAGAGTGGGGGCGGGGGGAATGAAAGACCCCTTTCCTCCATTGTAACTTCCTTCACCTCTTCAGAGAACATTGGGAACTATAGCATTCTGGCATAGCTTCTTGAATGCTCCCACAGAGCAACGCTGTCATTGAGACTGTAGTTTTCTCCCACTGATTTCTGAATGCTGCCATATATGACGTCCAATGTGTCCCCGTCCATCCATTTTTGTCTTCATTTACTAAGGAGTGGTCTATTTTTCCCTATGTAGAATGCAGAAGGGGCACTACTGGCAGGCGTTAGCACAACCTACATATAGACCCTGACGGGTGGCCATCACACACATCATAGAAGCATAGAATAGTAGAGTTGGAAGGGGACAGAGGGCCATCAGGTCCAACCCCCTGCTCAGTACAGGACTCCAAGTTAAGCCATCCCTCTCCAAAGGCAGTCCAGCTGCATCATGAATGCCTCTCGTGTGGGAGAGCCCACAACCTCCCTAGGGAATCGGTTCCATTCTTGTACTGCTCTAACAGTCAGGAAGTTCTTCCCCATGTCCAGCTAGAATCTGGCTTTCTGTAACTTGAGCTATTCCGTGTGCAACTTTGACTTCATCTATCTGCCACTGGGAAACTTTCTCTGTGTCCCTACAAGGGAAAGAAAAAAACCCCGCCATTCTTAGAGATGACAGCCTACCTGTTTGTACACTGTCCTCCAAGGGAACATTTTTTGTGCATCAAAAAGGTACTGCAGAAGCTTCAAAGCATTCTGTGTGTCTTGAAAGCCCATCTCTTTGATAGAATTTAGGTTTCTCTACTCACCACTAGATGGCACTCTTTCCTTTAAATTAAGAAGGTTATCCTGCTTTTCAACCTTCTCTGAGTTACTGCTTTGCTTTTTCTTTTAACCTTACCGATGTATCCTGCATGTTGGTTGGTTGTAACCCCTAGGAACACAGTGTTAAGCATGCTGATAAAAAATTCAAGCCCTTTAAGGGCTTCCACCCTTGAGTTAGTATAATTCGACAAGAGCTTGCATGTTCAAGAGAATGGGGCCCCAAACGTACCTTTGTTTCATCTCACACACACATTCTTGGTTTGCTTTGGCCCTTTGGCAAGTCCCTCTTTTAGTATGCCTTCAGATTCAGTTCAGATTCAGATTCATTGCTTTATTTGGCAAAACTGTCATTTTGCATTGCCATGAACAGATGTGACCCTCTTACAATCCTGCTTCACAGATTAGCTTTGTTTTGTAAACAAAGCATCCATTTGCAATTTATTTACACAAGCAACTTACAATGCATCTATTACATTAAAAAGAGTAGAACTGGATAAACGTTGCAGCAATGATTACCCCTTCTGAGAGGACAAGGCATACTAATTTGGTTGTGGGGATTTTTTGCTAGGCACTTTGAAGCTGGAATATTTTTTGGAATCCACCTGCACTCATGTATTTTGGTTAAACAGGAGATATTAGACATTATTCCACTGACCACATTTTGTCCCGGCTCCCTGAAAGCATAACAAACTGCAGCGCCTGTGTGTTTGCCCTCCTGAATATTCAGCTCATGGTTTGTGTTGCCTAAATCCACGAATTGTGAGCAAGGAGAGAATTAAACAACCCTCCCAGGATGAATAAGGCTATTAAGGGTGTGCAAGAAACATTTAACCCACAGCCGTTCTCCATCTCCTCCACCTTCACAATGAGGCCTGAACAGCATTTCGGGCTGTTCCAGCGGCAGGCCAGCTGGAGTCTCGACGAGGAAGACTCACGGGGTGCAGGTCAGGGTGAGAATGGCCACTTGGCACTTTGTGTTGCACATCTCACTGGTTACCCTGAAGTGCACTCAAGCTCATCACTTGCTCCATACGATGCCCAGCGTTGCTTTCAGGGAAAAAGTCTTCCTCTGAGATTGCAGTTCCTCGTAAGTGCTGCAGAGAAGCAATTTTATCTTGAGCAAAGTCATAACCCTCCTGGGCTCTCATGAACTCTGTTCAGACACTATTGTAAAGCAGTTTTATTTCATGCACACCGTGAATCATCACCCAGTGGAGGCGCGAGGTTTATTTCTCGTGTTGCCGCATGCTGCCACCCCTTGAGGAATTGTCTGGAGTTGCACGCAGAGGTACCAAGGAGACTAGCAGAAGCTGTCGGTCCAACGAGTATGAAGGGCACAGTTTTGGAAAGCTCTTCTGTTACATTTTCAAAGCGTTCTCCATAGCCATGAAGTCTGGAAACACTTTTTACAAAGAGCATTAACAGGAGGTTAACAAGATGGCTCTGAATGCTTGGCACTGAAAAGTTTCTGGCAATTTATATGAGCACTTTCAGCCAATAATCAGTTTTGACCAACAATTTTTAAACATGCACATTTTGCCCATGGAAATGGTCCGAAAGCACATTTGCACAGTGCTGAGCGCATCAGCTCTAGCCTTGACGGATGCTGGACAGGGACACCTTAGAAACAGATGTAAGCTGCCTTTTGCTTTTACAAGGAAGAACAGGGGATGGAGTAAATATAAATCAATAAATGTAATCTTCCTATAAATTATTCTATTCTCATAGCAATCTGTCTCCCTTAGCTCATAAGTTGTTTCAACAAAAGAGGCAATGCTGAAATGTTGAGTTGCTACGTCCAAACAGATTAGAAACAGAGAAACATAGAAACAGAGCGAGTCAGAAGGGGTCTCCCAGGCCATCTAGTCTGACCCCTGGCTCCAGCCAGCTCCATTCATGCCTACCATGTGCATGTCTAGCCTGGCCTTGAACACCCTCACTGATGGGGCCTCAACCACCTCCCGTGGAAGCCCATTCCATATCCTCGGGGTCCTAACTGTCAGGAAGCATCCAAATAGAACCTTGGTTCCCTGAGCTTTGCTCCATTAGAAAGCATCCTGCCATCCTCTGCAGGGGGAAAAAGGTCTCTACCCACTTCTGTGTGGCAGCCCCTCACATACCTGTATGTTGCCAACAGATCCCCTCAGAGTCTCTTCTTCTCAATGCTGAAAAGACTCAATCCCCTCGGTCTCTCCTCATATGGCTTTCCCTGCAATATATCCCTCTTGTAATGAAGGGCCCGGAATTGAACCCAACATTACAGCTGTGGGTGCATCCGAGTGGTATAGAGTGGCAGTAATACCTCTCCCGAGCTAGAAGCCACGCTTCTGGCTGGGCATGCAAGGGTGGCATTCGCCCTCTTGACCACCGCCTCACATGGCTGACTCATGTTCAGCCTGCAGTCAACCAGCACCCCGAGGTCCCTTTCACAAGTGCTGCTCTCCAGCCACTTGTCCCCTAACCCGCAGTTATGACCCCCATTCCTATGCCCCAAGTGCAAGACCTTGCACTTATCCACACTGAACGCTGTTGTCCCCTGCCCACTTCCATAGTACCTGCTCCTCAGTTGGGGCCACCCCCCCCATTTTAGTATCATCTGCGAATTTGAGCAGCAGACTTGCCACATTCCAACCCATGCATCAAATTTATCTGAAATCAGTAACATTTCTAAACCTCTTACACACACAGAGGTACATCTAAGGGTCCTGGTCATAATACTTCTACAAACTTGTAATTCTTATTTAGACATTTAAAAAGTCCTATGAAACCTAGCTGAGGAAGGCTGGGAACTGTTTTTCTGACTTTTTTTCAAATTTAATTTTTTATTTTCATAACATAAACAAATACAGAAAAAAAGAAAAGCATGTGTGAAACAAAATAGACTAGAAAAAACTGGAGTAGACTAGCATACTGACTGGAGAATGCTGTGAGTTCTGTCTAAACATGCATAGGTTTTGCAATGGTTTTGAAAGAGGGAGGCTTCAGGAGAGATGTCACTTTGTAAAATTTGTTGCAGTATAATTGCTGTTCTTGAGAGAATCAACCCTCAGTAATTCTGCTACAGAAAAATAAAAAAATTTCCATCTCTTCCGCTTCAACTTTTGTACTGACTAGACTTTGTCAAACGGGAACAGGGTGGTGGGGAAGCCTTGTTGATTATTCATGCCCTAACCACTGCTTGTTTGATGTGATCTTGGTCATGTCCCACAACCTTCATTCCTTAATCCCAATGCCCAGAGGACAAGGCTGGGCTCTTCATATGCGGACATGTAAATGGTGATAAAATGAATGAGTTGAGGGTTCTTTTAATGTTGCACAGAAAAATCTTCCTCAGTTTCATAAACTGTTTTGAGGCCAAGTATCCTGTGGGGGAATTTGTTTCTTACACAGGAAATGAGGTTAATTTCCAACAAGGGAGTGAGGAAGGTGGAGCTCACCAGGTATGTTCTAGAAGGAGGTAACAATGATATGTGCCTATTAATAATAATGGGAGGCTGCTGAATACAGGGCAAGACAATTGGAGGTTGTACTAGCATAAACTGAGAAAGGGGTTTGTTATCGTGTTTCACCAACTAGCTGGGAACTGTCTTGGCTTCATAGATTTCATTCTGCCGTTCATTCATTCCAATATAGTTATAGCTCACTATATATTTATTTTCAAGGGCATCTGAGTGGGATGGACAGCAGAGTGTTGGACCCTATGGCCTTCACGGCCTCTTCCAACTTTACTATTCCATGATTTATTTATTTAAAACTCAAAGTACCTAATCATACCAATCCCACACAAAAACAACAGTACAGGTTTCCCACAATATTCCACAAAAGTTTAGTAGTGGTTTGTTTCTCTTTCTCTCTCTCTCTCTCTCTCTCTCTCTCTCTCTCTCTCTCTCTCTCTCTCACACACACACACACACACACACACACACAAACACACACACACCTATATAAGATGCTTTTGCTCTTCATTTCCATGCTATGGAGCTAAAATCAAGTACAGGGATTGGGCAGAAGCGGAGTCACAGGGTAACCGAAGTGGTGGAGTGTCAGGAAGTAGGTCACAGAAGCTTCCTGTCCTTTGCTGTAATTCAGTAGAATTTATTTCTGAATGAACTTGCTATGAAGTTACAGAGCTGTCCTCTGCCTTTGGTTTTGGGACATTGTGGGATTAAATATGGTATGCGCGTGCGTGTTAGGGTGAAATCCAGCAAGGATGCCCCTAAGCTTCCCATTTCAGAGGTCTGGGCATCCTATGTAGAGTGGATCACCTCCATGCTCTTCCCACCTTGTAAGATAGCTGATTTCAAACATCTGGTTTGGACAGGGAGGGAAGGAGGCCGGAGCCCTGGCGGGAAAAACCATATCCATGCATCGTATAAATGCTGGCCATTTCCTCCGCTCCCTGACCCCTGGAATGCTCCCGTTACTCCCTCCCTGGGGTCATCCTTACACCCTCAGAGATGCAGCCAGTGCAGCTCTTTCCACGCCAGCTGCAGTGGGAGGGCAATCCAAGCACAAATCCTAAGTTCCAAGCTTGACCACTACCATTATGAGCATCCCGTGCAGAGAGGGAGGAGTAGCAGAAGTGATAGGCCCCTCCACCCGCTTCCCACCCTGTGGATTTGCAGGCTGGCCATATCTGGCTCCTTGGCCAGGCCATTTTGTAGCGGAAGAGGGGGAGCCTGCAGGGGGCACAGGGCAGCTCTCCACCAAATGGAACATCTCATTTGTCCCTTCCTGGAGGTAGAGTTCACAACCTCAGATAGGCATCTGGGGTGGTTCTTCCCATTCGGACTCTGACAGGGAGGGGGAGTGGAGTGTGCATTTTCCCACCACCAAGCCCACTGCTCTGTTTCTTACCTTTGATCTGGGAATCTGAGGTATCCGATACTCTCTTCCCCCAGAAATTGTCTTGGGGCCATAGGGTTGCTCTCTAATTTAATGAATTTTGTTTACTGGGGCATCCTGGGTTACTCTCTTGAATTATTATAATTAGTGACTTTAGTTACATTTTGAAGCAAGGGATTGGCTATATTAAAATGGTATAGTTTAAAAGATATTTGTTATGGAACTTCATACAACAACATCAAAAAACAAATGCTCAATGTGTTGTCCATTACAGGGAATTGTTCTCAATGATTATCAATCCCAATAATATTCAGTCCACTGCCATTTCTCCCCAAGGCAGCTCCTCCCAATTTTTCAATTTCATGAGCCCAATAATGGGCACTGGCAGTCGTCTTTTGTTACCGCTGTCTCTGGGATGAAAAGTAGAGGCTTCCTAGATAAGGTCTGGCTTAGTCTGTTCTTTGACTAACCTAAACTGGTCAGTTAGCCTTTCAGCTGCTGCCATACAACGGACCTTTGAGTAGGAGACCTTGAAAGGTATAACAACACTCCTTTGTGATTTAACAAAAACCACTTGCACTTCCCCAACTAGAGAATGAATCCCCTCCCACAAGATACTCAGGAATAAAGATATAGGATAAAGCTATACCTGTTGGGAAGGGATTTTTTTTTAAAAAGTTAGCCACCCAAAGGTCTTTCACCCCGGGCAACTCCACCACATGTGAAAGTATGTACCCCTATTGCAACTGGTCTCCAGTGCATGGGCCACTATGCATGCAATGCACAGGACTGTTTCAGTGGGGTGAAGGACCAAGTTGCTGGTTGGATCTCCAAGTTGCTGCTGTTTGATGAAGCCCTGAATAAGCAACTGTTCTTATTCCACCCCAGCCCACAGCCCAGTAAAGCTAGTCCTCCTGGTCCCACAAGTTTAGCATACTCTGATATATGCGCATTGTTGTGATGTGCCATCAAGTCATCTCCAACTTATGGCCACCTATGAATGAAAGCCCTCCAAGATGCCCTGTCCAGGACAGCTCCTTTCAGCTCTCCCAAGTTCAAGGCTGTGGCTTCCTTTATGGATCCAACCCATCTCATAATTGGTCTTCCCTTTCACCTTCTGCCTTCAGCTTTCCCTAGCACGATTGTCTTCCCCAGTGAGTTTTGCCTTCTCATGATATGTTCAAGGTATGAGAGCCTCAGTGTTGATATTTTGCTTCCAGGGAAAGTTCTGGCTTGATTTGGTCTTGGGACCCACTTGTTCATCTCTCTGACAGTCCAGGGAATTCACGAAGCTCTCTTCAATGTTTCAAATGCATCCATTTTCTTCCTGTCAGCTTTCTTAACTGTCCAGCTTTCACACCCATAGTTTGTCATTAGGAATACAATGGTCCCAAGTGATTTTGACCTTAGTCGCTACTGAAACATCCTTGCACTTGATTTTTCCTAGTTTTCTCACTGATGCCCTTCCAAGTTTCAGTCTTCCTCAAGTTTCCTGGGTGCAGCCTCCTTTTGATTTGATGACTGAACTGAGGTATGTGAAATCTTCCACAATTTCAATTTCTTCATTAACAGTAAAGTTATGTAACTCTTCTGTGGGCATGATTTTTGTTTTCTTAATGTTCAGCTACAGTTCTGCTTTTATTTATTTATTATAAAAGCCCCCTACTAGCATCATTGTAATTATTTGTTACAATAAATGTGTCAATAACATTAAATAAAATAATATATTTAAACTATTCTAATAAATAATTAAGATAAAATACAATATATAATCAGGCAGAACATAATTTAGTAAAACTAACACATTAAATAAATCAATAAAATAAAATGAATGAATGACTAATTTAAACCCTGTGCTGCCAATATAGGTGGTCTAAGCATTGTCATAGGTGCATATATGAAAGAGAAAAGTTTTCAACAGGCAACCAAAACTCAGTAAAGTTGGTGCCTGACTAACCTCCAATGGTAGGTGGTCCCACAATGGGGTGCCACAGCAGAAAAGGCCCTCCCTCCTTGCAACCTGCCCCTTAACCTTTTCAGGGAGAGGAACCTGTAGGATGGCCTCCACTGATGAGCTAAACTGATGGACAGAAATATATGGAGTAAGGAACTCCCTAAGATAATGTGGTCCCAGGCCATTTAGAACTTCATCTGTCAGAGTCAACACCTTCCATTCAGCCTGGGCTGGAGTAGGCAGCCAGTGTAGTCAATGAAGGACCGGTGGAATATGTTCAAAAGAAGTGGTCCTCATCAGCAACTGTGCTGCCCTGTTTTGGATTATTTGAGTCCAGACTGTCTCCAAGGGAAGCCTCATATAAAGTGCATTACAGTAGTCCAGTCTGAAAGTTATCATTGTGTGAATGACTGTGGCAAGACCACTCTCATCCTAGTAGGAGTGCAGTTGGTAAATCAGCCGGAGCTGATAAAAGGCATTCCTGGCAACCGAGTCCACCTGGGCAACCAGGAAGAGCTTGGGATCCAAGAGCACCCCCAGACTATAGACCATGTCCTTTAGGAGAAGCACAACCCCATCCAGGACAGATTTACAACCTCCCAGTTGAAATGAAGGTTTACTCAACAACAGCACTTCCGTCTGATCAGGACTGTGCTTGTGTTTATTGGCTCTCATCCAATCCATGACAGAATTCAGACAGCAATTGAGGATAAAGACCGCCACACCTGGGTCAGATGAAAAGGAGAGGCAGAGCTGTGTGTCATCAGCATATTGATGGCACTTCAGCCCATACCGCCTAATGGCCTCTCCCAGCAGTTTCATGCAGATGTTGAAAAGCATGAGGGATAGAATCGAACCCAACAGAACTCCATGGCACAAGTGCCATGGCAAAGAACAGTAATTCCCCAGCACCACCATCTGGAGACGGTTGGCCAAGTAGGAGTGGAGCCAGCACTACATGGTGCCTCCAACTCCAAACCTGGCTTGCTGCTCCGGAAGGATACCATGGTCAATGGTATCAAAAGCTGCTGAGAGGTCCAGGAGAATCAACAGGGTCGCACTCCTTCTGGCAAAGGTCATTCCATAGAACAACCAAGGCAGTCTCACTCCCAAAACCAGGTCTGAAACTTGATTGAAATGGATCAAGATAATCCATTTCCTCCAAGAAATCCACCACCCGCCCACCAGGAAGGGGACATAGGCTATCGATCTATAGTTATTCATGTCACCTGGGTCCAAGATTGATTTTTTTTTTTTTTGCTGTGGTGTAACCACAGCTGTTTTTAATCTGGCCAGCTCCGCTCCCTCTCTGGGGGAGGCATTTACAGCCTCCAGGACCCAGGTGTGGATCCCCTCCCTAGATCTTCCTATAAGCCAAGATGGGCAAGGATTGAACAAGCGGATGGTAGGCCGAACTAGGTCAAGCATCTTGTCCACATCATCGGGTTGCGAAGGCAGAAATTCATCCAGCAAAGATGGACCAGATGGTGCACCAGATACCTCCAAAGGCAGTACGAAAGTAACTGTGGTGTTCAAGTCAGAGCAGGTATGACTGATTCTATCCTCAAAATGCTGAGCAAACTCATTGCAGCGGGCTGATGAAGGTTTGATCTAGGCACCTCATTAGTGACAGTGCTACTTTGTGTTTGTCCCCAGTAAGTGCCTTCCAACCTGGGAGTCTCATCTTCTGGCTCCATCTCACGTTTCACTTTGGATCATTTCATCATAGGGGTTTTAAGGTAAAAGGAGCCAGAAGTGGTCTGCATTGCTCCCTTCTGTGCAGTACTAACCACAGTTAGCTCAAGCGCCACTGCTGTTGTCCATGAAAGATCTTCCACCATGGCCACCTTTAAGTACTGCTGCTGCCCAGTTGTGGCCTTTCAGCATTTTTTCTGCCCCGTCACCATTAATGAGATCCATTCTCTTTTTGCTGATGTGGCCCAGAACACCTCTGCTCAAGGACCCTTCTTAACGGCCAGGGCCAAATTTCATGCTGAGCGCACCACCCCAAAGCTGAGGTACACATGATATCTGCATGTGCACATACACACACCCAAGGGAGAAACTACACTGTATTAAAAAGTTGTGATATAACAGGGCTAAAAATCCAGAATACATTGGCAGCTATAGTGTGAGAAGACAGCCTGGGGAAAGAGTCATTCGACATGCCTATGAGGTGAGCATTGCCATTCAGGTAACAACTCCTGGTGCAGATGATCCCCATGAAAGAGGCTAATTGTTTACTTAAGCGTAATGTGTTTAGACACAAAAACATAAATATAGTGGATGAATGCTGAATAGGTTCACATGCCCAGGTCCAGATTTAGCAACACCACCTTATTAAGCAGCACTAAATTACTCCGTGATTAGATCAGGCAAAGCATTCAGGAGTTTAGGATAAACTCTGGCACTGAGTGACCTCCCTACTTGGGTGGAGATTTCACTAATTTTAAGCACTGAAACTTTGTGTGCAGATTGGATTTTGATTACATTTTACCATTCCAAGCTAGCCCTTTCAGGATCCTTGGCGGCTTCCTTCTTTCTTATAATTAGCAGCAAGTCATCTCAAACCTTTTCAAGTTCTCCAAAACCAATATGGACTCAGCCCAAAAGTCTTCTTCATTCTTTTGTTTTATTGTCTTACTTGGAGCCAGGGCCTTTGTCCCTTGTGTAGTCTATTTCTGAACCCCACAAGAACCTTGAAATTTAGGTCCACAGTGTTCCAGGCCATAAAGGGCAAGACACCATTTTGCTGCTGAAAACAATTGGTTTCTGAACACCCAAGAGTGCCACTTGTTCTTCTGACAAGCCCGGAGAGAGTTCTGCTTACTTCCATTGGTTCTCACTGGTTCTCACCCAGTGCCATCTTCAGGAATAACCCATCAGGATCATAGGAAGTCCTGGGGAAGTCTTGTTTGCACATTGCAAAGTTTCCCACGTGCCATACCCACTTTCCTTTCGTGTGCTTGAGGCAGTGTATAGAAAGGTGGTCTATTTTTGAAGTCACATTTTGATTGGAAACCTGGCGTCTTTGCAGCAACCTTGCCGCAGTCATACAGTGGGAAAAAACCTTGGGCAGAGTTCCTTTCTCTGCTTCCCATGCTGACTCTTTATGTCCCCTGCATTAGTCAGGACCTTTCTACAGGAGGCATTTGCCTGGAAATTTAGCAAAGCTTCATCCATATTCTTGATGGGACGTTTAGAGTGACATTCACCCGTTGCAACCCCTTGCACCATGGGGTTTTCTCTTTGCCTTTCTATGTGCATGGTAAGCAGGTCATGAGCGGAGCCGGCTTGGGGGGCGGGGTCCAGGAGACCCCTTCTGACTCAATCTGTTCCTATGTTTCTGTATGTTACACACAGTATAAAAGGGAACTGTAACAACACACTAGGCTTGTGTAAGTTAAAAACAGCACCATCTCAGTACATATCAGGCTTTCCTCACTCTATGAAAAAGTCCAGAAAATGGCTGGAAAACACAAGAGAGGCCTTGGGGTGGGGTGAGGAATAGCAAAATCATGAAAAGCCTCTGCAAACTTCCGTGAGGGTTTGGGAGTGCGCCACAAATGCCTTGTGTAGAGAAGTCCAGTTCACCCAGAAGAGTTGTGTGATACACAAGTGGTTAGGAAGAGATGCCTTTGTCCCTGGGCATCCACTCACAGGGGAGGGAGGGGGCACCTGCCCCTTCTGGATTCCAGTCATGACGCCATAGTGAAAGCAGTCTCAGCAACTGCTTTCCTAGGTCTCCTCCTCTTAAATTTACTTGCACTTTCCAGCTGTGTGGACAAGGCTCAGGACGAGACAGGAAGTCAGCCAATTAAGCATGGGGCAATTTATTCAGCATGGGAGCAAGAGGAAGTAGGCAGTTGGCGGTAGAACCAGACTCTCCCATACCAAAGCTGTTGTGCGCTGAGGAAAGCGACATCACATGCTGTGACATGCCTGCCTTGGCTACCTCTGCTTGCCAATTCCCCACAACCCGGGGGGGGGGGGTAGGTGGGTACGGCCCAGCCAAGCGAGGCCTGTCAATAAAACTTGCAGGCAGGAGCTCAGCCAAGAATGGCCACGATGCAGGTGGTGGCATGTAGACTTGGAAGGGGCCATGAGGCTGGTTTTCTCTCAAGACCAGCTAGAAGCACCATGGCTTTCAGCATGTAAGGAGTGCTTGCCACATCAGGCACTCCTCACTGACGGTGTGAATAACTGCCTGCCTGTCCTGTGCCTTGACGTAGGCCCCCAGCAGAGTTCCCTTTCATGGAAAGTAAACCAATAAGTCTTTTTCCAGCAAGCAAATGAGGCAGAGTGAGGCAATCTGAGGGAAGAATACAGGAGCATTGCCCATCTAAGAACTACTGTGGCGTTCCTTGTGAAAAAGAAAATCTGTGCTAGTCCCATATCCACATGAGAAGATGCACTAGCTTTTTTGTGGCTTACATGCACACTTCCATGCACACACCTCTCCTACAAAGATGCATAGGGTCAGTTTGCTAAGGTTGGTATCTGCAAGCAGCTTAAAACCCTGCGCATTCATCTGCAAATGTTGGGGAAGTGCTGAAAGAGGACACATGGGAAAGGGAGAGGTGCTTGGTAGTCCTATTATGGGGATAATTGGTCCAAACGTCATCTGTGCTCATTGGCATTGACTGGAAGAGGCAAACAGAGACCACTGAACTTTGCTGATGAGCCATAATCTCTAGATTCCTGCTCACTTGCATTTTAAAAAGCAAGTCTCCGACCCTTTATAACCCAAGCCATAAGGCAAAATGTGCATCCATTTTTTTGCTTTTGTGAACAATTACCCCTCTCCCACCATTTAGAGTTTTTAGCCAATGCATGAAGCGGTCAACCAAGTTGTGTGGCCATGTTGTGTGTTAAATCTTTTTGAGGCCTTCCCTGTTAGGAAGTAACTGAAACTTCATAAAAACAATTCAAAAGCCCTAGGGGTTTCCTGTAGATGGGTTTGGTCTGCAGTCTGCCAAATGGGGGTTGGCATGGGGGGGGGGGCGCATGGAAGGTAGCAGCAAAAAGAGTTTGTGGTCTTTGTAACTCCAATCTTTTTCATACCTTTTGTCTGAGTTTATAAACAAGACATTGACAATGTGTGCAGATGAAGTTCTCCATTGTGATGCCCATCTCACACATCTCACTGTGGGTTACACAATCCTGCCAATTAGCCCAGCACTGTTATTCCTATTTTGCAGAGGGGTGTGTGTTACAGTCTCCTGTGGCAACTCAGCAGTGCAAGCCAGTGTTTTTGGTGCCCTAGGGAAATGCAGATGGAGCTGTGAGATTGATTGCAGGAGCAGTGCAATTTATTAAAGGTTAGACTGGCTTGTTGTGTGTGTTTATATGCACATCACACCTTTAAAAGAACCTGCCATTTGTAGCACTTGCAGGATGCCCCAATGAAACCTCTCCCCATCTCTTGGAGCTGAGACAGGATGCCCTTGTAGCACTACAGTGACTTCTCATGTGTTGTGCAAATAAATTTTAAAAATCCTTGCGAAGCTGCATCTCATGTACAGCACTGCCTTGCAATGGGCTGCGAATGGAGCAGGTCACCCCACACCCCCAACCAATGCTAACCATTATTGGCCTTTGGTCCAAGGGGCCCTTACAGGCATGACGGGAGCCCTGGAACAAACTGAGGGCTTCACTATGGGTGGAAAGACATTGTCTAAACACCAGAAGTTAATCTACATGGAAATTTTACTTCTGTGCTACTATGCCTCATGCTTTGCTATGACACATGACCCATTCAGAGGTTATGCCCACCTTTCTTTCCAAACAATCTGGATTTTCTTTCTTTTCTTTCATTGTCCCTGTCACAGCAGGAACTTACAGGAGCAGGGGGAGGACATTCTCCTGCTCCTGAGGCCAGAGAGGCATTAGCCTTACGCGACATCATCTAATTCATGCTCTTCCATATGGTGTTTAATATTTCCATGTTCTGATTGGGTGTTGGATTACACCACATCCTATGCTCCTTCTGAAGGGAGGGGTAACCCCCCCCCCCCGTGTAATAAGTAGGACATTCTTTTCAATCTTGGGATGATGTAAAATTGTACCATCAGTGAGGCATAGCCATGGACTAGAGAGTGTAAAGGGTACAGTGTGAATGTATTCTTCCTTCACCAAAGAATCTTGAGCTAAGTTAGCAGTCATGAAATGAGAGGTCCTTTCATGGATCAGGAATGCTTTTAGAACAGAAAGGAGAGAATAGAAAGTGTTTCCACCCAAATCTCTTAGCATTTAACCAGGGTAACTGAAGAAAAGGCTTGGATTCCATATGAAAACAGGAAGCTGAACAAAGCCTCTTTCTACATCAATTGCTTTACCACTTTTGTAAGGTGGCTGTAGAGTAACTGTTAAAAAGGCAAATAAAGGCAGGGTAATGTAAATACTCCTCTTCAAAATGTAGAGCAGAGTAGCAGGTTTTGCTGGTTAGAGAAATGTGGAATTCTATGTGAATATTTCAATGTAATCCGCATGAATCCAAGTTAAGTACATCCCAGAAAACAATGGGACAGACGTCTGAGTAAATATAATTTAGGGCTAGATTATGAAGTAACTTCAGTTCAGAAACACCTACCAGAGTGATTCTGGTGTTGCTTTAAGGCTTAATAGTCAGAAAGTGTTTGTTTTTCAGTCTAGTATAGATGATAGCTAGACCTTAATTTTGGTATGCTGGCTCCATTGTTTTTCCCTTGGGCCACTGGCAGGAAGCCCTCAGGGGCTAATCTGAAACCAGATTTGGCCCTCATGCTGAAAAGTGCATAACCCTTGAATTGACAGTAATCTAAAGTACACTCTACAGTGACCTTTTACCATTTGTAGCCCAGTGCCTCTGGAGGGTGTCAAGTTGAGGGATTGCTTTTTTGTTTAGTACAAATAAGTTAAAATAAGACATGCAGGCAATGACAGATAAAACTATATCTGGTTCAAATGCATCATTATACATGATGTAAAACACCAGTCACTCATGAAAATAAGAATTCTAAGAATAGTTCTCTAGCAATCATGTGCAGTTCATCCTGCAGCAAGACCCACAGTGAGGCCAGTTTGCACAAAATAACAGCCAACTGTGCATTTTCTAACCATCAGTGAGGCTTCCATATTCAACAGACCAGGCTGTGTTTAGCTCTCACACAACCCACAATGGCCAGGCTTGCACAAATGACAACATATCCTTGGGGGTTGAATATGAAAATGGTGCCTGCAGGTGCCGCTCCTTGTTGTGGGTCGAATAAATGTTGTGTGAGCCAGGACATATCCTGCAAACCTGGCCATTTTGTCTTACTCAGGCCACTAGGGCTACGTAGGGCCCATCCCTCATCCTGATACCCTTCAAATGCCCTGATCTTACAAGGTTGCTGTAGGGTGTACTTTGGGTTTCCATAGTTCAAGAGTGAGGCACATTTCAGCCTTGGGGGTGAACTCAATTCCAGAGAAGCTCTTGGCACCTCATTGTAAGGACAAGGGGAATGGGGTGTGGCCATACAGATTTTGTAGATCAATGTTCTTACTGTCAGAAACTAGACTTTGGGAGAAGCATTTTAGCTTTGAGAATTGGGGTAGGGGGAATCTACACAAAAGTAAGAAACCTCCCACAGGATTGGTGGTTGGGAGCCTGGGAAGTGCCCAGGGAAGAGGCACAGGTACCTGAGGAACCCTGAAGGTGGGCCCCTAGCAGAGCTGGCTTTAGGCCCCAGGTTCAAAGTGCTCCATCCCTGCATTAGTTAAATAAAGCTCTTTGCCCATGAGCAGCAGCAGGAGAATTATACAAGCCACTTTGAGTTCTTTGTAAATTGAATATATAAATAAGTGAGAAAACTTAATAGTTCAGAGTTGTGATAATTACTCAGGTAGAATTTTATGAAGTTCATTGATCATACAGGACATAAAACAGGTAAAATTCTGTTGTTAGTTGACTAATAAGTTGTTTGTCATTTTTGCCATGCTTTTAAATCACATAAATTTTTTGCTTGGGTACAAATGTCCAAAGCAACAATGAAGTAAGGGCACAATTCTATGTTTAGATAAACAAACCAACGAACCTTACCACTTCCTGCATTCTAGAAGCTGCATAGGACTGCACCTAAACGTTTCTGAACAGAATGTATAGCAATGCCTGAAAGCATACCTTGCTCTACTGGTATTCTAATCTGGGTACTGAAAGCAGATTACATTATTTGTATAGCAGTTTGTTTTGCCTTTTGCTGGAAAACAGTATGGAGCTTAGACCTGTTTTAAGGGTGGAGAGTGATAATAGTTTGAGTGATAATAGTTCTCAAAGCGAATGATAGCAATACGGTGCAAGTACCATTAACACACACACATATTTTGTTCCACTGCCACCCCTGATCAGAGAGATTATTAGGTTGTTGAAGCAACTCAAAGACCTGCAAACCAGGGACAGCTATCTGCAACAAAAATGCATAAAGATGCCCAGATGCTTAAGGGACTTCATTAGGGGACAATTCTAAGTGAAGAATGGGCAGGAAAAAGCAGCTTCAGGTGTTTGCTAAGGCTAAATCAATCTCCCCAAATAGCTTTTACTGACACATCTTTAATTTTGTCATCATCTCTGGAACAGATTTAGTAGCCAATATCTGTATGACCCAGAAAATTTTCCCAAGGTGATAATTATGCCATGGCTGGGTTGCCAGGTTTTAACAACACCGAGCCATTCCACATGGGAAAAAGTTGCAGTAAGTTTTTGTGCAATCCATCAATGCAAATTAGGGGCACAAGCAATGCTCATTTATTAACGCAGGCTACAGAACTATCTTATGAGATCATCTGATAGCTATACATTCCAACCAACCAACACTTAAGTTTGAACACACAGAATGCCCTTTTAGTCAAGCAGCTCAATATTTTGTTAGTTGTAATTGGGAAACATTACCCCACCCCTACCGAGGATGGCAGGTACTCTTCTGAAGTATTAGTTTTTGTTGGGGAATATTACGTATCTACAGTGAGTGGGAGGTACTCTTCTGAAGTGTCCTGAAGAGGGGTTGCGGCAGGATAAGCAATATTCTCTGGCCTCCTATTTCCCTGTTTTCGTTTTACGGTGTGGTTCATCTCTTATTTTTTATTTATATTTGCTGTCATTTGAACAATAACTCAAACAGGGTTCTCCTTTCGTTGCCCCAAGACTCAGCCTTAATATCATTCCAGGTTTGTCTGCAAGCGATGGAACACTGCAAGCCAAACTTCCGATTAAGCAACTATTACGAAAAGAGCTCTACGTGTGCGATTAAGGACCACGCTCCTCATCACAGGAACGGCGACCTGCTACCGAGGTTCACAGCCAATGCTCACGGACTGGAACTTCGGGAAACGGAATTCCTCGCCTCTTCCCTCCAGCCAGGCACTTGGGGGAGCTTTGGGGTTTAGCGGGAAGGGCGCGCGGGCGGAGACAGCGGGGAAAGGGAGACAGCCCACGGTCCCACCACCCGGGCCTTCCGCTTCGCGAGAGGCTCTTTTCCGGGCGGGGACGCCATAAGTTGCCGCGGCGACCTGGGGCTCCTCTCCCGCCAGCTCCCAGGCTGGCTGCAACGCCGCCTGCTCAGGGAACATGGCAGTGCGGGGCCACTTGGACTGCTGTGCAGAGCGCGTGCCTCGTCCGCCCTTAGCCTGGAGATTCCTCGCGCCGGCTGCGGGCGAGGGGAGGCCCGGCAAGGCGCTCCGCTCGCTTCCTCCCCCTCCATTGGCCAAGCGGGCTCCGCAACTGAGAGGAGACGAGGCCCCGCCCACAGATGAATGGGCGCGCGGCCCCGCCCCTCCGCGACCCTGGACCACTCAGCGGCAGCTTGCGCGCGGGAGAGTGGCGTGCGCGAGAGCCTATGGTGGTGGTGCCGTCTGGGATTGGGCGGCCGCCAATAGCAGGCTTCTTCTCCTCCCCCTCCCTTTCTTTTTTCAAGACTACTGTTGGGCAAAGCGGCAGTCGCGGCACCGGCAGGCGGCAAGTAAGGAATAAGCCGGGAGGAAGGGGAGGCTTCTGGGCGGGCGGGGCCAGCCGGCTTCGGGGGGAGGGAGTTCGGTAGTGAGGGGAAGGGCCGGTCAGCGCGAGTCGTCGCCGCCGCCATCCTCGCCGTCACCCCGGGGCGAGCGGAGGAACTCGCCGTGGTGCGCGCGCGGCCGCTGCTGCAGGACTAAGGTGCTGGCGGGGGCAGAAGCAGAGGCCGCCCGCCGGGCCCGGAGCCCCACGGAGGCGGTAGTGCCGCGGGTGGCCGTTGGCCGGGTGCGGTGGGGGGAGCTCTCCGCGGAGGGGAGGACGGGATTGAATGCGAGCCGCTTCCTGAGGGAGGGAGGGCGGGCGGGAGGTGGGGCGGCCCCTTGGTGGGGCCTCGCTTCCTTTGGCGGAGATGAAGGGGAACGGGGTGGAGACCGCTGGAGAGGCTGGGCGGCGAGTGCCAGGTACTCTTCCGAAGTGCCTCGAGGGCGGGGTGCGGCAGGGTGAGCCATGCTGCCCGGGCCCCGGCTTCGTTTAACGCTGTGGGGCATCTCTTATTCCCTCCCCCCTTTGATAAAAGATTTAAGAATTTTTTGAAAAAAACTGAAGGGACTTTTTCGTTTCCCTTGATAAGAATACATTTGGTGAGATGGGGAGGGGAAGACGAGGCGACTTGTGGGTACTTTTCGGCAGCCTCTGGGCCAGTGAGGTGTTGGGGTGGCGGAGGGGAGCGGGGTGCTGACCCCGAGCGAGGTGAGACCCTGAAGTGGACGGTGCAGGGGCAGCGCGTGGAGTTTCTACAAGCATAACATAAGTTTGAGGCTGTTGTGGCAACATCTCCCTTTTTTCCTCTGGGGGACAATTAGTACACATGATCGCCTCCTTCCCTCACGTTTCCAGAAGGTGGCAAAAATAGCCTTTGCTTTTTAATGTCTTATCCTTATAATGTGCAGTTGAATAATAGCGCTGTCATGGGCTCATGGAGGGCCAGATGTAAAAGATGAGGCTTTATCCTGTTTAATGCCGTTTCTCTTAAAGTATGTGGCTTCCATGCAGATTGTTTCTAAAGCTCAATTACTCCTGGATTTAGACAATTAGTTTGTTAAGGAGCTAAATGAATCTTGCGCCATCCTAGTGTTTTATCATCTTCCTGTTCTCTTAAGATACTAGCTTTGGGTGGGGCTATGTGTAGGAAATAATAAATACTATCCTTCTTAGGAAGCTGTTTCTTGCCTTCCACTATTCGTATGTAGTGAATCTACGTACTAGTCTGGTTTTTCTGTTATGCTATGGTTTTTCATAAATTGTAACTCTTAACTGTGAAAAATGTTGCCTTTCCAGAAAAAAGGGTGTATCTCTTAGGGCAAGAAAGTAGTTAAATAGAAGTTAGCTTTGAGCAACTAAATTTGTAAATTTGGGTCAGCAAAAAGGAAGTAACCATCTTGTATAAAACTTAAGAGGGAGGATGCACTTCTTCAATTGCAAAACCTGCACATCTAGTAAAATTTTTGCAACTGTCTCAAATATTTTTAATGAACTTCCTTAATACTGTCAAGGTCGTCAAGTCAATATTGAAGGATGATTAAAATGTCATGTATAATGTTTGCCATAAGAAAAACGCCAAAATCCATATTTTGGGGTAATGCTTTTTAAAGACCAACACAGAGGTTTAAAAATGGTGTGCAAGCTTTAGAATTCTCTAGAAATAGGCTCAACCAGGCACTAAGGGTGTCAGACTTTTTTCGCCCTCTCCTGCACCTCAGCCTTTTGCTTTGTTTACCATCTCCCTGATGAAAGGTTCTGGAGGACTGAAAAGCTTGCATACTATTTTGTGTCCTTTGAGTTAGTCTAATAAAGGTATATGCATTTTGGGAAGTTTCATGTGTCCTAGAAAAGCAATAAGGGACAGAGTGCTGATCATGCTTAGCTCCACACTAGTGCTAGTGCACTCAGTGGAAATATTGTATATTTGGATGTCACTGTTCAGAAAGAATGTTGAAGAATTGGGATGGTAGAAAATCTGAAGGAGGGGCTAGAGGAATTTGATACATTGATTCAAAGCTAAAGCAGAGGTCCCAAACATGTTTGGATTGGTGTACACATTTTGATTTTTGAGAAAGGGTAATGGGCATTGTCAGAAAATGGCTGCCTGAGTGTGTGGCTTGCCCGTCTTAAAGTGCCTGCCATTCTGGACATGGCTTCCCACAAACACTTCTGCAGAAGACAGACTGGTGAGACTAAAAGTAACTTTTCCAAGAACTTAATTATCAGGCAAAGGTAGAATACTTTTTTCAACCCAAATAAAGATGGAACTGGAGCCCTTAACTTTGCATCATGCTAGTCTCCCATTTAAAAGATAAATAATTAAGGAGCATCTTAATAAAAAACCTTAAAAGTCAGGAGGGCCAGGGAGCTTGCCAGGCACAAGTGTTCACAGGCACTGTGTTAGAGACCTTTGGTTAAAGAATTGCACATTCAAAACATTCTATTATTTAAAACAATGTCTGTAAGGGAGAGCCATTGCTGCTTTTGCTTCACTGGGTATAGTAAATGTTTTGAACTAAGTTAGAAGACTGTGTGAAATCTGAAATGCTGTAGAAAATTGGGTAAAGGGAAGTTTCGGAAAGAGCATGCAAAACCTGTATTTTCAGTTTGATAGTCAGTCCAAAGAAATTGAACTGTAACTTTTGTCAGTTACTGTTTTCCTAACCATAATTTCAACAACCTTGTTGCCCTTTTTTCCAACTTACATTGTACCTTTGTAGGAACTCATATTTGCCACCTCTGTAGCAAACTCATATTTGCACATGACTTTCTGTGTTTACAAACAAATTTTAAAAGCAAGCTAATAGAAGTATGATGCATGAATGTTTAACATGTGGTTGTGAATATTGGATTTTATAACTCTCAGTACTTTAGAGCAAAGAGCAAACATGATAATTGATTTTTGGAAAGCAAATTGACTTATTGCTGGGTTCAGGCGGTATGATTAGGATAAAACTCTTAAACAACTGAAGAAACAAATTGATTTTGCCCTGCTCTTCATCTTAGTGTGTAGCTCTTAACCTCCTGGCAAGTACTATTGAATTCTGTCATTGAGTGTTGTAGCTTAAATCCTACTGCATTTTCTGAAGAATCAAAATTTGTGACAATAGCAGCTCATGATGATAAGCGTTAGAAATAGCTCTAAAAGGAGTACTGGTAATTTATATAGGTATTTCTAACATGCTTACTGTCCAGATAAGCCTCCAATCTTTCTTACTGTCTCTCTCGTTGATATTTGCACATTCTACTTAATTGATCATGTGGTACTGGCCATGGCAGTTTACTGCCATACATGATGAAAAAATCATGTTAGCTTTCTATGGGTACAACCCTATACATGTTTAAACAAGAAAAGCCCTAAATCTCCCTAATATTCCCCAGCCAGCACTATTTATTAAGATAATGTACAAAAAGGAGCCAGCAATCGAATCTTTATTAAAACAGTATAAAATAATAATAATAATAATAATAATAATAATAATAATAATAATAATAAAATAAACCAACAATTAAGTAAATTCAGCAGTGGTAAGCAAAACAGGCTCTAGCAACAAAACATAGAAATTTTTGATGAACTTAAGTTGGTGTTTGTGTCAAATTTCAGAACCACGAACTCTCTGAGAGAGAATAGCCTTTACTGGGAGTTGGCATGTCGGAAGGGGTGGAACTAATTTACCCTAGGAGGGAACCTAGAGTCATAGTGCCAATGTTATATAAAAAAAGCCTTATCCTGAGTAATTCTACCGTGCACATATATTTCAAACAGTGGGTGAATGTGGAGTAGATTTATTATTTTATATTGAGTACATGTGTTTTTCACCTTTCTTCCATTGTGGAAATCAAAGAAGTGCACATGGGATTCCCAAGTAATCTCCCATATATAGACTCCTTTGGAAGCAGGCATTCCTAGTTTCTCAAGATTCAGGCTGTTAAGGCTTTATAGGGCAACACAAGAACACTGAAAGCTAAACTGGGTGCCAGTACAGTTGTATCTGGACGGGCATGCAATGTTTTCTTCACTCCCACTTTAGTTAACATTTGATGGCTTCATTTTAGGCCAGCCGCAGTCCCACAAAGCATGCTAGAGAAATCTAGGCTGGATGTATCCAAGGCAGAATAACTAAGCATAGGTCGTTTTTGTCTAGAGAAGTAATACCTAAGTCCCTAAAATGCACTCTTGGCTTCTATTGCCCATCTGGGCAGTGCCAGCTCTAAGAATATATCTAAGCTGGCAATCTGAGCTTTCTGGGGGAGTACAAACTTATCCAAATCAGACTGTTTCCCTATCCCAGAATCAGGGTGTATCTTAATCAGCAATATTTCCCTGATTCAGAACACTTATTTGGAAGTTCTAAGGTCTTCCAAGGATTGGGTGGATGATGCTACACTCTAAATATTCAGATTACTCTGTAGTTTCGTATAGTTCAAAAAGAATATTGATGAAGTAGAATGTGCCTAGAGGAGCAAGACAACAAACATGATGAGGAATCTGGAGACCTCATTCTATGAGGGAGACTATTAAGAGGTGATATAATTGTCATTTTTGAAGATTTTGGAGACTGTTTTATAGATGACAGAATAAATTTATTTTCCATTGCCTAAATGTTAGACCAAAACCAGTGGGTTCAAATCACAAGAAAGAGGATTCAACTAATTATTTGGCAGACCATTCTGATGGTATGAGCTATTTGACAATCATATAGACGGCTTTGGAAGGAACTGGGCACTCCTTAGAGACTGTTAGGAAGAAACTATGTAGTCAAACTTTGAGGAACTTCCAATTCTGTGAGTCTGTGACAAGTGCTATAATCAGTGAGATGGGTACGTGCAGCACCTTCCAAGACAAGAACCATGGGAAAGGTCCTGCAGAAATGTCCTAGGACGATCTTCTGAGATCTGTGCTCTTGGAAGGGCTGGCAACAGTATAAAGCAGTGTGCCGTGCTCATATCCTGGTATGTCAACTCAGAAGGATATCACAGTTGGTAGTACAGAAATTCACCAAGAGTCCTAGATGAACCCATAGGAATAAACCCTTCCTGACAGTTTTCAGCACAGGTGGCATACAGTAGAGACCAAAGAGGCCAATGTATCCAAGATTGGATACAATGCAACCTTCTATTGTACCCTGTATAAACGAGAATGTACTGCTTTTCAGAATATACAAAATGCAGACTTTGAAACTTGAGATACAATCTGTGGGAAAGCAAAGAAAATCTATGGCAACTTGTCTTTCTGAGCTTGTTGATCGGTAAAAGTAACTTGATTTGCAGTGAATATTTTGTATTTCAGATTGGATCTGGATAATATTGAGGGCTTCTTTAGATGAAAAAATAACCTGAAAGATGTGCCATTCCTTGCACAAATGTGAATGTATAATACGTATTACATAATTTTTCAGAGAATTTAAAAATCTTGATTCCTTCCTCTCATCTTTCTTTCTTTTTCTTTTTAGTTTTCTTGAACTTTCATTACTATGCTTACCATTCAGTTCCATTATTCATTCCCCTGAAAATAAAAGTTATTGCTCATCTGCTTCATTTTTCTGGGATTGCTACACTCACATTTCACTCCAGCAAAATAGGATTATTATTTATCTAAGAAAGTTACTTTGCTTTTCTGCTCTAAAAACAGAATAGCTCAAAGCATCTTACAAAAGTATAAAAATATAAAAATAATAATTAATCACAAACACAGTTAAGAACAGCAGCAATAAAACCCCAGAAATAGCAGTCAGGAAATGCAGTCAGTAGTCAATAAGTAACATCAAGGAATACTTTCTGACAGATCACTCAAACAGATGGCCTAACTTCTTGGGGCAGGGAGTTCCATGTATGGGGTACTGCCACCAATGAGATAACCCATGTGTGTTGCCATCAATGTACATGAGAGCAGTGCAGCAGCTGATTCCAAAAGTTGGGCAAGTTACATAGAAGGAGACAGTTGTTTAAGTAGCTAGATCCTAATCCATTTAAGGCATTAAAGGCAATAACCAGTGTTTTGAATTGCACTGAGAAATGAACTGGCAGTCAGTGCAGTCAGAGTCACATAGTCCTAGTGCTTTTCCCCGGTCAAAACTCGACATTTCTGAGTGTTTTTCAAGGGAATCTCTATGTAAAGCATGCTATAATAGTCCAATACTGATGAAAGATCACTCTCTATCCCTGGATAATCTTTTCAAGCAGTTTTATGTGGTTGTTAAAAAGCACAGAGGCAACATTAAGGCTTCTGGAAATTTATAAGTCAAGGAAATGAGCAAAAGTCCACCAACACCACTTTCTGAAACTACCTGCAAGAAAGGAATAGAGCAGGCTGTTTCCCTGAACTCCATCCCAACATGGTGACCCAGAAAGGTAAATAGTTGAAGCTGGCACCAAAAATGCTGAGAAGTCCAGCAGAACCAACATTACTTATGCCTCATCTTGCTTTCAGTGACAATCATCTGTTAGGGCAAATAAGGCTGCCCTAAAATCAGACCTGAATCTGGAGCTGAGTAAATTCAGACGATCAGTCGTATCCATGAATTCTTGAAATTCACTTCACTATGCACTCAAGCATATTACCCCAAAATGAAGCATATTACATTGGTCAATAATTATTCTTAACGATGACTAATTTAACAGGGAAGAAGCTATTGTCACTTGTTGGTAGAATAAAATAAACTTTCATATAAGGAAGCGTTGGCAGTTTTCACTACCCAGTCAGGCAGTCCAGATCTGACTGCAAGCCAGCATGGATCACATCACACATATGGATGACTTCTAATTTGAGAATTTTGACCACATTCCTGTAACACAAGCTGAATGAATGAGCCAGCTGTGGAAGATAAATTACTGGACTCTGTTAATATGAAGGCTTAAATTGGAATGCATACCAACATTTTTTTATTTGCAAGGTGTCTTGCAAAGTGGCCGCTATAGGCTAATGAGCTATCCTTCAGTTCCTAGTGACTTGTATATTTCGCCAAAGCAGGAGTTAACATGGGGTGGTGTGAGGTGTCCTCTTGAATTTTTTTAACACCCTTGAAATCCTTTCATGCCTGGATTTCCAGAGCTGAGGGAAGAAGGTACTTGTTTCTTGCCTGAACTTTGTAGATGATTGAGAAATAATTGTAACAGGCATCCAGTAATCTTTTCTAAAGCCACTTATGATGATTAAGAAAAATAGATTAGGTCCACCCTTCTTGCAAAGGTATGGAAATATTTTCCTAATCCTTATATGAAAGGATTTCCCAGTGAACACTAAGCTTGACTCTACTTGCTAATTTTGTTTGTCCATGCAGAAAACAGGATGCAAAGGAATATGTGTTAGGTATAGCTCAATATGCCCACCCCTTTTTTAAATGAAAAAGCTTACAGACTCTGTGCATCATCCAGCAACTATTGGGGAGGGCTCCATCACTGGTTTTCCAAGGGATGCCTAGGTATCAAGTGGCAAGGCTGCATGTGTCTGAGGGTTTTCTGGTTTAGGGAAATGCCTATTCTGCCATGTGCTGCAGTTTGGCAAAGCATAAATCCCACTCTTCTGTTCCCTTTGGAATAACTTTCCAAAGCTTTAGCCAGTTTTGATTCAGGTAGAAAAAGCAGCATGCTTTGGCCTGGTGCTGAATCCCGATGAAGCCCCATCAGTCACTTTAGGGTTACAGATTACTCTTTGCTTCTGAAGAAGTCATTTTGTGCATTTTCATTGGAAAGTCTTCTACAAGAAAGTTTTCTTATGCCAGGTCAAATCATTAGTCTATTTACTTAGCTCAGTGTACTGTTTGCAATGCATGGCAGTAACTCTGCAGGGACTCAGATGAGTTTCCCTGTCCTACCTAGCATACTGTGGCTTATCCTAGGACCATCTGCATGCAGAGCATGTGCTCTATTACTATGCTACAAGTGAAGGACATGCTGTGCCACACCCTTCTTTCACCTCAGGCTCTTAGAGCGGTCATAGGAGTATCCCGTTCTCTAAGCAGCCTTACTTATATCAGTTGTGAGTGGCTATATATGCATAGAATGAGTAGGTTGAAGTTAGATTAAAGGAGGACATTGTTCGTTCTTCCATACTCATTCTGTCCATCCTCTGCCATAATTTGTTGTGAGTCTTCCTTTTTACTGCTGTTTTGAATTTACTACCAAGCATTGGACATTGAATTGTCTATCTTGTTGGATAGGAGTCAGATTCTTCTACTGGCTAGATGGTTGTTTTTAATGTTGCTTTATTATTAAAGTTAGTTTGGTATTTTCCAAATGATGGTGGTAAAAACATGTATCCAATTATGTCAGTACTGGCAGTGATGCATAATTAAAATTGGCTGCTTTCAGTTAATGTGTACAGATTTCTGACCAGAAGGCCATGCAGTTTTCTATAACTAGAAGACTTAAGTTTGATGTAGTGGAAGGGCATGTGATTTGCTTGCAAGTCTGAGCTTCCCTAAAGTGGTATAGAGGGAGTTACTGAGGACGGGTAGGACTCCTCCTTGGCACATAGCTATAATGGTCAACTTGGCACTGCTAAATTGCACTAGCTCTCTTGATAGATGCCAGTGGTGAAGGTCAGTGAGGTAATTCCTTTTTTATAGGTGTCCTCCTGCTTTGAGTTTCTGCCAAAAAAAAACCCCGTACTTCGGCTCTATATGGCTCTAATAATTTTCTTTTCATTTCAAGTACTTCGCAATAAGCTAAAAGAATACCATTAATTTTCATTCATTGGATATAAAAAACTACACAAACATGTTCATGGGGCATTTTACTATCCAAAGCCATCTTCTAATTTGGGGACATTATGCAAGTGATAGACTACAGCAATATCATGGGAGGACTATATTATAGCTCTACTTCTATGTAAGCCTGTTCCTTAATTTGATTTCATTAACGTATACTGTACCATTTCTGCAACAGTGCAGTTGATTCCTTGGTGTCAGTTGCAATCCTTTTATTTGCTGTACCTTTTTGTCTTGCAGAAGATGACAAATTTGACTTGAATTTTGAAATCTGATAGCTCTTTTTTTCCCTTTAATTGTTTAAGTTTCTCTGAGATACCCAGACTATAGCTCTATTACAATTTTTTAAACCTTCACATACAGTATAATTGTAGATAACTATGAAATTACTATGAAAATGTAAATATCATCTGCGTATACCTCTGCTTTCTATTTCAGAACAGGAAGCTGTATCCCATCCTGAATTGATCTCTGGGAAATGGCCAGGCTCATTCCAACTTTCCAACAGATCACTAGCAAGCTACGTTTTTAAATGTTCAACCTTTGTTATATCAGAATCTTAGAAAAGGAAAGCTAATCTTAAAGGCATATAAAACAGGTAGGATAAAAGCAGATAAAGAACTTTATTCTGCTAACAACATTCAGCTTAATCCTGAATTTGTCCAATCAAAATAGTCATAATGCTCCAGAAATCCATTTGGGCTTTGAGAAACCTGTGGCAAAGAGTTCAACAACTGTAGGCAACTACAGAGTGTACCTTTCTGTGCCCCCTTGTAGATCAGGTATGAGATGTAGATTGAGCAAGTGATTTATTATTTGAAAGCAAAAATTCCTTGTCTGATAGCTGAAGCCAAATTATTATGGGTTTTAAAATGCACCTTGAATTTTACCAATGGTTGATGGCAGCATAGCTATTAGAATGCTCTTGGCTATACTTTGCACAAGTTATGTCTTCCAGTTATCGTTACAATCGCATGTATAGAAGGCTGGCATGAACAGACGCTGCAGTTCTTGAAGCTTGGGTCCTCTTCGACATTGGAATGGCTGCTCTTGCAGGCTGAAATAATTATAGGCAGATCTGTACAACCAGGAGCATCCATATTTTCTCCTGGTTTCCAGTGCTTGCTAGCTGTTGCTTGTTTTCTCCCCGTTTATTTTCAGGCTTATTATTTTCCCCTCTAGTTTTATGCCAGCATCCATAATATACATAGACAGAAACTGAGGATGTACTGGGTATGCATGACAAGATTAAAATTGTATCAGCAAATATGTATCAGTTGCAATACAGAAATAGTCAAAATTTTGCAAACTGTTCATTATATGGAATAGCTGGAACCTGCAACAAAATGATGCAGCATTGAGTTCTTCATTATTTCAGCTAATTAGCAATGCCGTCCTCCTCATGCTCCATTCCATTCCTCCCCCACAGTTTGTTCTTGCCCCCCTCAACATTCACTCAGCATTTCATGGCTATTGAGCATGCTCAGTACTCTTGCACTCTTTTGGTGGTTCTCCCTTAACCCTTTTCCCCCTTGTACTTTGATAAAACTTGGTGTTTCTCTAAGCCTACTAATCTATCCCTTTTGTAAGTAGATGTTGCTATTTTGACTACATTAAAAAATATTCATCTCTGAACTTTGGAAATAGAGCAAATCATGTATCTGCTGATCATCTGCATTTTCAGCAGAGAGAGGATGTTATTACTAGGGACTAGTTGCTCTTTTAAAAACAAAACAAGAAATGTTGTTATGTAATTGCTCAGCTTTAGCTGAGTCATGCACTAGTTGTCTGTCTGCATGTTTCATCCAGATTGGGCTGCCTGCAAACTTGGGGATTTGAGGTACATAGTGGCAAAAGAGGGCACATCCAGGCCATTATATTCAGGGTTCAATAATCTCACTGCCATCCTCAACAAAGCATTAAGCTCTGGTGAGTAAGATGAGTATGAGGCTTCCTCAGAACTGTAACTAAAGAAAAGAGAGGATGAATCTCTCTCTGTGCCTGACAGAAAGTCTGGTTACAGATAGAGGCAGCGTAAGAGATGCTTCTTTCTCTCTCCCAAGTGGTGGACTGACCTTTGGGTCCTGTGGACCCTGGAGCACCCAGTGAATGCATATGCAGATGCAGAGCCAGCTGCCACATCTCTACTTCTCCTTTGTGGCCGGAAGCTTAGAGGGAGAAAATAGGTACATGGACTTGGTTTTGTCCTTGAATTGTGTATGGAAGTAAGTAGGAATAGCATCCTTTTTCCATCCAGCATGGAAGTGAAGCAAGGGGTATGTGTGCTTGATTTATGCCTGCTTGGGTGCCAAGATTGGAGACCCATTTGGTGTCAGGGAAGAAAAAGCCGCCTCCCTCAGTTCTGAACTGTTGGAGGACTGGAAGGGCTGCTGTCTCTCACATTCCCATTCCAACCTTAAAGCTGGAGAGAAGAGCAGGAGTCTTTTCTTTTGAGTTCATACAGTGTTTTACATACAAGTTACAAGGTCAGAGATAAGGTTTTGTGCAGAGGAGAGGATCCTGGTGATAAATGGTTGACCAGCAAGGTCATCTGAAATGGTTAAACCTGTTCATAAGAGTGGACTTGGGCAACTTGCAGATGGCAAAACGGAGTGTCTGTATTAGTCCTGCTACACAGTAATTTCAGCAGCACTGAAAGATTTCTATAGCAAATACTAGCCAAAGTATGAAAAACTCCCTTAGCTAAACATTCAGTGAAAACAGCTAAAGATGTTACTTGGGACTACATGGATAGAAGGCATGTTTTGATTTAAGTTAATGGCAACTCTACTGTTTTAAATTAAATTACTTAAATGTATTGCACTGACTTGTATAGACTGAAATCTGAACAATTGAAGAATAAAGGGTAATGCAGCTAGCCAAAATATCTGCGTGGATGGCAACTAGCTATCCCTTTTAGGATTGCTCTAATATTTTTTTCTATAGCATTTCAAATCTCCAACATCTTATTTAAACAGAAAACATCAGAATTTTAAAACAACTCCATATTTTTAGTATGTTCATTCCCATTTCAATATGTTGCATTTTTGCAAAGCTCAAAGTTCTAGTTACTTTAATATTCTTTAACCAAAAAAAACTTAGTTTAGGTACAAGTCCACATTTTATCTATAATATCTCTTCCTTGTGTTTGCCACTTCTATTTCTAAAACTTGAGTTCTGGAAAAAATGAATGACTAAAGCTTGTACTTCAACAAAACAGAGAGGCAGTGGGGTTTGGGGGCTAACAGAGCAACAATTGTTTGTTCCACAATGGTGCTTACACAGCCTTAGACACTATAATCTTTTATTAAGAGAAATTATTGGCCACAATACTGGAGCTGTTAGTCCTTGTTTTGTTTTATTTTTAAATTGCCTTCTATCAGACTGCTGATCAGACATCTGTCAAAAGGACAATACTTCTGAATGCATCATTATCTGAACTGAAAGCATTGAGCTTGAATTCTGGATTTATGAATGTGTGTTTTATCTAAAGGCATATTTTCTTAAACAATATCCTTCCCAAGTAGCATTCAGGGGAACTCATTTAGGGCTATTTTTCTTTGCTTTTTTGCATAGGAAAAGTATGTAAGGTCAAATCTTGAGCTTAAATTTGATTCTTCAAAAAGTTTGTTGGTGTAATGCCTATCCCAATCATTAAAATATATCATAAAGCAGTCTTCGCCATCCTTGTACCATTGATATGCTTTGAACTAAAACTCTTGCCAGCCCTACTAGCATGATTAATAGTCAAGAGTGGTAAGAGCTGTAGTCCAAAGCATCTGAAGGGCACCAGATTGGACAAATGCAGTGTTGCTGCACTTCCTCTTGGTTGGTTTTAATTGCAGGTAGGTCTTCATAATTGGCAACTAAGATGCCACTATATAACAACCTATTGTGGATGTTCCACATAGGAGGAATATATGGTTGTGGATAAATTGAATGTTTATGAATGCTACCACGTAACTCATAACAAGCATATCTTGGCTAGTATATTGGTGCACCTTAGTAAAAGTTTTGTGGTTTTTGGCTGTTTTTTACTTAGGCCCTACATTCACCTGTCTTACCCTTGCCTGTGAGACCATTTATGGATAACACCTTTCACTTAATGGCAAGCTATCATTATAGTTTATGCTGCTGCTCATTATCTAAGGAACTTTCATGATGTGTGTTATGTCTGTGCTTGAAGATGGGTTGGGCTCCCAGCAATAGCTCAGAAATTAAACATGTATTTTCCTGGGGCTGCTTTTGCAGAGGTAACAGTTTCAAAGTTCCTTAAAGCTTGAAGTCTTCAATCTAGCTTAGACAGTACAGTGGAGATATAGTGAAGAGCTATCTGCCATTTTATTTATTTATTTATTAAAACATTTCTATGCCGCCCCTTGCCAAGGCCTCGGGGCGGCTTACAACATCGAATACAAAATACATTAAAACAATGACAATTAAAATATATATACAGTAAAATAAAATAAGCCGCCCTGGCCGAATAAAATTCAATAATAATAAGATTTTGTGCATTTATGGGTATATAGTACCTAAACATTGACAGAAGTGATTGGATTTTTAGTTTCTATGTACTAGTACCTTGAGGTAATGTTAAGTACTCATTAACTGAAGGATAGGTTTGGATGTCACATTAAACCATCTCGAGAATAAGTGATGGTGGGTGGGTGGCATGTCCATTACTCCCAACAGATGATCAGCTGTTTGGCAACTTGCTATGAGCTGTTTCTCTTTTAGTCTGCCTGGCCACTGTTGGCATGTATCCCAGGAAGCTTTGTGGCAGAAATCCTCATTTCTTTGTTCCTTATGTCTGCAACCCGTTCCGCAATTGGTCTGTTGGAGTTGCCAGCTCAAGTATGTTCCCCACTCTGCATCAGATTGCCAAAGGGATTTAAGTTGCTGAGCCCTTATGCATGAGGGAACAAATGTACAAACTTAAAACAAAATAAATAGGGATTGTGTGCTGGATTACAAGGTCACCTGTCTACTGTGGGGCCCAACAGAGACATATCTCCCCTCCCCCCACAACCACCAATGTCCTTGTCAATTTCATCTTCCACTTCCTAGCTTCCTATGTCCAACTCTCCAGCCTTTGCCTCAGTGACAGAAAGGAAATATTTTCTGAGCCCTTATGAACAGGAAAACATATTGGGACTTAAAAAAAAAATCTTCCATCATACTGCCTGTTGGTATTGAGATATCCTTCTCTTCTCAATGTCCTTACCTGCCCCTAAAGTTCCTTCTCTTCTACTGTCAGCAGTCACTTACAACCCCCTTCCTGACTGCTGTTTCCTTCCACTGATCTTCATTGGTAACTGTCCAATGTGCATGAGGGTTACAGAGCAGTGAATGGGATTGCTAAACATATGCAAATATTAAGGCAGAGCAGGGACTGAGTTTGTGAACAAATGTAAATTTCAAAGCTTAGTGAGGACTGAATAGTCAAGGCAGATGAGTAAGGCAAAGCTAAAATATGCAAATTTCATGGCAGAACTGTTAAATGGATGAGGAATCATGTAAAATTCCTTAATTCAGTCCTGTGCAGTTTTGCAGGAACTCATTTAAAAAATAGCAACAGTTGGCTAAAGCATTTTGGACACCTTTGGGTATCCTTTCTTCAAGACTTCTATGAAAAACAAATCTGTCCTGAGGTGGAAGTTTCTGAGAAGGGATGGAAAGAAATGTTGACTGCACCAGTGAGACTTGCAAGCAAAGGCAGGGGTTCTTGGTGCTCTTGCTGGTCAGCTCTGTTTATGTTTACAATAACCCAAGATAAAATTGCCCTGTCAATGTTACAGCACGCCACACCGAACAATTCTGCCACAGGCCCTGGATTCTCAGTGTGGCTTGTTCGCAAAAGAAAACAAAACATCTGCAATAGGGAAAATACTCCAAATCTGGACATCAGGATAATGCTACCTTGCAAACAACCCACAATAACTCAGTTGTTATTGGCTTAATATAATTTGTGAACCAGGTTGAACAGTTCAACCATGTACTAGTGATCATTTGAAAAGCCCCTATAACATCAGCCTTGGAGTTTTTATTTGGGGACAGTGTTTCATTGACAAGAGTAGTAATTTCCTTATTAGTTCTTCAGTTATTAGAAGCCATAATTTATCAGACTAGAATGGAATCTAATCCTTTCTGAATCATTATAACCATTACCCGGATCAAACTACATTGATGTTAAGTGCATGTTTGTATTTGCGTCTTTCTTGTTTTATGCATAAATAGCTGCCACAATGGACCTGATTCACACTGCAACCTTAGTTTCATTTTCTTCTCATGCTGCTGTCCCAGTTAAAAACCTGTAGTTGTAAAGCTTCAATTATCCTGGAAGGGAAACTACTGTTACTTCTAATAGTAATTCCAATACAAGAAGATTGCAGGAGGAGAGACTGTTGAAATGGTGGTATATAAGGAAGGGGCTATATATCTTATAATAGAGGAGGTCATCAAGTCCAACCCCTTCTCAATGCAGGACTCCCAGTTAAAGCATCTCTCAAAATACCTGTCTAGCTGGAATGCCTTCAGTGTGGAAGAGCCCACAACCTCTTTAGGTGATTACTTCTATTGTTGTAGTGCTGTAATAGTCAGGATTTTTTCCCTGATATTCAGCCAGTATCTGGCTGCATGTAACTGGAGAACATTATTCTGTGTCCTGCATTCTGGGATGACCAAAAAGAGATCCTGGTCCTCTTCTGTGTGACAAGGTTAACCTGTGTCTTCCTGCACTGCAGCTCTAATTTGAGGCTGAAGTGGTAATGGGGGTGTTGCAAAGCTGCAATATAAACCAGTGCAAATGCAAACATGCACTTAAAATAATATTTACTTTTGACCTGAATGGTTGGATTAGTCTGTAATTCAGCACAAAGGGGCGGGGGGAGTAAGGGCCAATCTGAAATAAAAGTTTGGAGTAAAATATCTTTCCAACCTCAGATCTTAAAGTCTTCATTGACATATTTATTTTTAAGGTACTTCTGCTATTGGGCACATGTATTTTTCCAAGAATTGATTAATATATAGAATGGGATCATTGTACATTTCTCAAGAACAGTAGCTTTTAGTAATCCCTATTTTATTTTGGCAGGGATATAGCCCTCCTAGCAGGGAATAAATGGTAAAGCATGGTTTGCATTGGCCACATATTCATATATTGCAACCAAAATAGTTTTTGCTAGGTTACAAAGAGAAAAATCTTACCATTTTCTCTGCATGGCCTGTTATCATGGTGAGTTTGTTAACAGACATTAATATAAAGGTAGATTTAGCTGTTAGCTTACACCGATAAAGCTGTAGACAGATATTGCAGTATATGTCAATAACATTCTAAAGCTCCAGCAAACAAAAAAGTTAATGTTAAACTATGAAATGTATGGCTGATTCCAAAAGTCTTTCCTCCACAGTATAGTCATGAGTGTAACATGGATCACAGTTTTCACGGTATTCTATGGAAGACAAATATTATATCAGAATCAGTCTTTTATTCAACTAAAAATGTGTCAAAGCTAGCACATCTGTAGGAACTGACTTAATTCTTGGCAGTCAAACAATCTGTTCTCTTTTCTGCCCTACCTTCACCCCCCCCCGGGGGGAGGGACCCTTAGCCTGCTTAAGTACTAGAAACTGGCAAGGCTACAGTGCACTTTCTGCTTACAGACTATTGTTTCCTATTATTATAATATTCCTATTATTGTATTATAATAAACTGAACTATTGAGTTATTGGTTAAAAATTAGCACAACGGTTTTCCAGACTATTAACTTCCTGTTTCTTTTTTATTTTGCCATGGAAATCTTGTCCAAATGAGAATAGAAAGGTCCACAAGGTTGCACAAGGGAGATGTAAGCAGACAATCAGAGAAGCAAGAAAGCAGTTTGAGAAGCATATCACTAATAACATCAGGGCCAATAATAAAGAATTGTTTAGATATATCAAAAACAGGAAAGCAGCTAGAGAAGTAGTTGGATCATGGGACTAGAATGGAATTAAAGTGCACTATGGGAGGATAAGGAGATTGTAGACAAGTGGAATGAATTCTTTTCTTCAATCTTCACAGTGGTGGATGCAGAGCACATACCTGTTCTTTAGGTATTCTGGAAGGGAGGCTGAGGAGGAATGACCAAGGCTGTCAGCCTTACTGCCAGTCTGAGTGTCAGCAAATAAAAAGTCCTCTTATGGATTATAAAGAGCAGAAGACAGAGGGTGGGAGTAAATGGTAATTTCTCCCAATGGAGAGAGATCATCAGTGGAATACTGCAGGGCTGTGCATTAGGACCAATTCTTTTCAATCTTTTTATAAACAGTATGGAATTAGGAATAAGTAGTGAAGTGGCCAGATTTGCTGATGACATCAAACTATTTAGAATGGTCAGAAACATAAGGGATTATGAGGAACGCCAAAGGGATCTCACCAAGCTGGGAGAATAGGCATCGGTTTGGCAAATGCAGTTCAATCTAAGTAAATGTTAAGTATTGCATGTTGGGGCAAAAAATCCCCATTACAGGTATATTGATGAGATCAGAACTAGCTGTGGTGAGGCACAAAAGGGATCTTGGGGTGGGAGGGGACAGCTCGATGAAAATGTTAGCTGTGAAAAAAGCAAACTATGCTCAGCATACTTAGAAGATGGACAGAAAATAGAATTGTCAAGATCTTACAATCTGTCAACCCTTATACTAATCCTTGGTGAAACCACACTTATTGTGTGTTTACTATTGAATATTGTGTTCATCTAACCTGAATAAGGACATTATTGAACTGGACAAAATATAAGGGCAACAGAAATGATCAAGGGGCTGGAGCAACTCCTCTGAGGAGTGGCTACAAAAACTGGGAATGTTCAGCTTAGAAAAAAGGTGGGTAAGGGGAGACATGGTAGAGGTGTTTAAAATAATGCATGGTTTGAAGAAAACTATCCCCTAACCCTATAACCCATTGGCATCCCATGAAGCTAAGGTGGAATGTTTCAGACAGATGAAACGATGTATTACTTCATACAATGTAGAGTTAAACTATGAAATTAACTGTGATGGGAAGTGGTGATGGTCACCAATCTGGATGAATTTAAGAGGAAATTAGATTCATGAAAGATGAGGCTATCAGTGGCTACTAACTAGCCTTGCTGGCTGTGTGCTACCTTCTTTATCAGATGCAGCATGCCTGCATACACAAGTTGCCGAGGAACTTGGGCAGGTGGAGGTCTTGTACCCTTCCTGCTTGAGAGATTCTGTGTTCAGCTGGTTTGCCACTGTGTGAACTGAATGCTGGACTGATGGTCTGATCCAGCATGATTTTTTTTGTGCTTTTGTGTATTTAAGTGACAGTATATATGCCCTAACTTCCTCTTTAATTCTTTTAAGATCATAATGGTATCTATCCCAGAATACTTCGAAGGCAAGAATGTCCTCCTTACTGGAGCTACTGGCTTCATGGGAAAAGTTCTTTTGGAAAAGCTCCTAAGGTCCTGTCCAAATGTAAAAGCAGTTTATGTGTTGGTGAGACACAAAGCAGGGAAGACATCTCAAGAACGAGTGGAAGAAATGATCAACTGCAAGGTATGACTCCATAAATGTCCATGTAATGCTAAAAAAAGATTCTTTTTGAGTAAAATTCTCAAGAGCGAGAGAGAGAACACGTGTTGGATTAGTGTCATTATGAGATAATGATGTGATTTGGTATAATGAAGGAACTCAAAACTGTCTACCTCTCTGACAGTTCAACATCTGTAATTTTCTACATTTTTTGCACAATTAGGATATTGTCAGAGCTACAAATACTAACTGGCTCACTCTCCTTTCTCATTTACAGTTAATCTTGAGTACAAACCTATTATGTTAAAATTAAGGCTAATCTAAGTACTACTTGGTGTAGTAACAGTTCAGACATATATAACAGAACAGTAAAATGGCTGTGCACAGTACTTTTCTGAAACACATTTGTAATGTTTTCCATGATGAGAGAGAGAGGGAGGGAGAGTTGAGATACATTCAGTGTGGAATAGCTGTTCACATTTGGTGTAAATAAGCCATGGGTGGGTTTGCACATGGTGCTTCCTCTTCTGGCAATCACAGTGTGTTGGTTGTTTTGTGACTAAACCGCAGTGGAGCTCACCATTAATTGTTCTCTCACTCCTCCCTTTTGGTCTTCCAGCCAGTATCCTGGGAGACGTAGTAACTTGTCTTGACTTGCTTTTATGACTGAGAACCATTTTTTGGCTTGCCTCTACTTCCCCCCTTTCTCTTACTTTTCCAGAGCAAAGATCAGTCTCTGAATTGACAGCACTGCGCCCAAGTGGTGCATCGGAGGAGTTATCCCTTGTTGGTCCACCCCTTTAAAAAATGCACTCCAAATACATAAAATATTTTTTGTGAGGGGTTGTTTGAGATTTCTAATTAGACATGTGCAAATGTGGAGGTGTGCACTTCTTTGGTTCTGGAATAGAAAGCTTCACCAGGGCAATGTTCTGGGTGGTACCTGCTGTCATAGAGAAGCTCCAAATAGGCCTTTTCCCAATTTACTTTCCATGAACAAAAGGTGAGCTGTCAAGAGAAAACACCCATTCTGGAGAGATAAGGTGCTGAGAATATTGAACAGTACACTCTCTTGGATTTAAAGGCTATCAGAAATATGGCCTTTTCTTTCCCTTTTTTAAATGTAGGCCAGGCAAAACAAGATGTTTTGGAGAAAAGTGTAGATTTCATATGTATTCTTTCTGGTAAAACAAACTTGTCTGGCCTTTCCTAGACCGCTTAAAAGGTAACTCATGTCTTTGCTTTCCCTTGCCACCTTTTGACAGCAGGTACTGTTGTGAGCTGGTCCCTTCCCACCTTCCTTCTGGTTCCAAAACTCAAAACAGTCCTTTGAAACACAGTTCTTTTATTGAGCTCTAAATAGTTTGAACAGTTTGATCTCTAAATAGCCTTCTGCCAAAGCTGAAAAGAGAAGCCTCTGCTCATTTAAAGAATTGAATCTGAATGGGAAACTTCCCCTCAGTCCCTCCCTTTCAGTAAATATTCTGGCTCTATTCTCAGAATGGCTTTTGCTGCTGGAGAGCAAGATGGCACAAATGGCAAAGCCCCTCCAACTGAGCAGCTTGTTTCTTGCAACAGCTCCTCACTGGGTCAAGAACTAGGTTTCACACCTGTTCCCCCTCCCATCCTGAAAACCCTTCTTCCTTTTCCAATTCAGGCCGATTCTCATGTTCAACCTGAGAAACTTCACTAGGCCTAGCTGAAGGCACTTCAAAGCCTTTATCTGCCTCTCTCCTCCTCTTCAGAATCCAGTAACAACTCCCACTGAACAGTCTGCAGTGTGCAAGAGACTGGCCGATTCTCTACAGGTAGCCCCATTACACTGTCTGGATGACATGTCCTTTTTTCAAACCAGCAGAAGTGTGTGTCTCCACAGTGAAAGTAACAGTGCAAACATTTTTGAAAGAATTATAACAAATGTACATACATTTGGAATGCAACTTTCAAAAATGCAGGGAGACCAACCAATGACAACCTCTGCAGTGTGTCACTAGTCCACCTTGAAAGGGGCTGTCTTTCATGGCACCTCAGAAGTAGCATGTGGGAGATGAGTTCACCAAGAGCAGCAAGGACTTTTTGTCACCCTTGTCAAGAGCCTTACTGGTACTTCCCTTTACATGCAGTGCAATTTGTTGACCTGGTTTGGACAACATGACAACCCACTGTGGGAAAAACAACTCCTAGAACAATCCATGGATTCTCAGGGTCACTTGTTTAAAAACACTCTGAGGGAAGTGGTCTGGGATTTGATGATGTGATGATCCACCATGGCTTGTTACCCGTGATGGGTTGTTGTGTCGTGAATCGGGTCATTGTGGAAATTGACCTTAAAATACTCTAGTTGCATTTCCTGATACTTAACAGATTTTGATTTTTAATCTTATATCAGTGTGTGTAGTTAGATAGGAACTGGCTACTCTAGTTAATACAGATTTTTGAAGTGTGTTTAGGAGCAGCTCCCTTGCTCTCAGTGATCTTATTGTGGGAAAAAAGATCTTGAAATTATTTGCAGATGAACAGTTTTGTTCCTGTGAGTGAACCCTACCCTTTCTGCCTAAGGAGCATTGTTTGTTATGAATGGAGGGATTGAAAGAGGCTACAGGTTAAAGTAGAGATCTCAGATATTTTAATTTTAGAAAAAGGTGAAAACAGCTTTAACTGGCAGGGTTTTGGTGGTGGTGGTATTTATTTCTATGGAAGTGTCAATATGCACAATATAAAAGATTTTTCCTTGAATATGAGATGGATTGTATGTGCTTGAGTAAGTTGCCCATTACAAACTTGCACCAAGAAATTTTATAGTGTGAACATCTAGTTGGCTGCTTTGGATTAGTAAACAGTGGGTTAGGTATGTCTTTGGCTTGATTCAGCACAGTACTTTTAAAAATAATTTATGCTCTTTCATAAGCAACGTGAGACAGAAAATATTGTGACATATTTTAGAAAAGAACTATCTCAGTATTTTCCTAGTATGATGGTATAGGATGAATTCAAAGATGTGTTCCTGGCTTTATTGGTTTTTGACTCCCTAATATTTAGTCTAATTATCTCTTTAACAGCTCTTTGACAGATTGAGAGATGAACAACCAGAATTTCAAGAAAAAATTATAGCAGTTGCTAGTGACCTTACAGAACCTGAAATGGCCCTTAGTGATGCAGACAAGGAGATTCTCATAGAATACACTAACATCATATTCCATTGTGCTGCTACTATAAGATTCAATGAAATTCTAAGGTAAATATTCATTGTTTTTATTTAAAAATAATGTAATTATCTTCTGTTGTCTTTTCAAAATATATTTTTGGTTGGAAAGCTTCTAAGAGGAAAAATGCATTACCTTACACTGCCTTAGTGCCTTTGACTGCACTTATAATATGTGCAGGTGGATTCAGTGTGTTTTAAGTTTTAGCAAAGGGAAAAACTAAAAGTATTATGTTTACTTTTCAGTTGACAGTTTAGTGAAATGGGAATGAGTCATTTCAGAAACTTCCAGATTTAAAAGCAGTAGGTCTGGAAAAAGGAAACTTGAATTATTCATCATGGCGTCATACGCTCTTCATTCTAGGCATTTTCTTTGCAAGAGTGTTATCCTGGTAGGTGTCTATATAACCACAAGGTTAGGTGACCACAAATTGTGGTTAGACATACCAGACAAACTTTATTGTCTAGCAGTTACCTGAAGAGTCCAGTTTCTCAGATCTTTGCACAGTCTGACTGGGTTGGCACAACATGCTAAGCCACTGTGGTTATGGTTTCACAGTGGCTAGCATCTTGTCTGAATGCATGGTTTGTCTCTAAGCAACCTCCAAAAGCCATGGCTTATTTTGACCCGGAAAGGCTTGTTTTGCCATCCAAACCCAGTAGACACATGGCCAGAGTTGCACAAAATCTGGCTATACCGGCTGAGTGGCTCGTTGGCAACCACTATTTCCAGCCACCACATAACTGCTGTAGCAGCAATCGGGGAGAGGGTTCTGGCAAAGTTCTCCCCCACTGCCCCAACTGCATCTTTTCAGGCTTGCTTCAGCTTGAAAGGGATATTTTGAGATGGTGAAAGTGGACTGTCAGGTTCTCCTCTGTGATCACTATGAGAGCATCTATGAGATGCCCTTGTGGGGACACCCAGTGGTGCTTTGGAGGGGCTGTCATGGCCCTTTCTTCTTAACAAATCAGTGTATCCTTTGTACAAAATCAGTTTGTTCCATATACTGCCTGTTTGCACAAAGGGGGCAGGTAGGGGGGAAAACTGGGGACCTTGTTGGTTGGTAGTGGCTGGGGTTGCTTTTAGCCAATAACAGCTGTGCCTCACCCTCTCCAATACCAGCAAAGGCCGCAGGTGAGTATTTCCCCACTTTCTCCTGCTTTGCAAGCACCTATCCCAATTTGACAGATTGGAAGCAGGCAGCTTCTTGCAGTGCAAGAACACACTTCATGAAGGGGGGGTTCTTTCTACCTTCTTCATAGTGTAATCTCATAGTTTTTTGGAGGGAGGTCTTGTGTCCCTAGTTGACCCTCAGTTTTGCAAGCTTTCCCCCACACCTGCCAACATGGCGAGGGGAACCTGTATCAAGGTGAAATTGCAGTGGGGAAGGGGAGAACCTCAAAGACCCTGTGGTTTCCCCTGGTAAAGCTGAAGGAAGCCCAAGAGGGGAGAAGGTTGTTTGGGAACCACTCTGTGCATGATTGTCGGGCCCATCATGGCCTCTAGGTCAAATAAGCCCCATTGTTTGTTTATTAAGCCAAAGGCTTAAAGTGTTGCGCAAATCTGGCTATTGCTTTTTGCCTCTGCTTTAATGCTGCACTACAATAATGGAGAGTTGTCTGACCTTCTTTCCACCTTCTAAGCTAACTCCTCATGCAAGCAATGAAGTGATAGTTGAGAATGCCTGGATCCTCTTGGGCTCTTATCAGCAATGACTCAAAAAACTGTAGGGAAAAATTAGCTTTAGGAAGAAAGTTGGAAGAATTGCTATACAAATGTGTCTGTCATCTACCAGCTCTAAATTTGCTATTTTCAAATATTTGTTGTCAAAAGATGAGTGTGATTCTGGACAGGCATGCATGTAAAGGCAGAGACACTTCCTCACTTTAAAAAAAAACCATTAAAAACTCTGGTGGGGAAAGGAATTTGCCAAAGAATGGAATGATACCATTTAAAAACATGGCTTTCTCTTCCAAAACTATACCAGATTTTCCGGTAGCCGAAATTAGCTGGGGGTGTATGTCCACATCTTGTTGCTTCTTATCTGGTCCTTGGGTATTCTTGCTTGTGAATATCAGACGCTTTCTTAACCATGCCTTCTTAGGAAGTGGGTTTGTCAGAAGCTGTATAAGACTGTTCAAAATGGAGGAAGGGGACTTTGTAAGTTGTGTCCTAAAATCCTCTTAAACAGACTCATTTGATTTCCCCCCCCTTCAACAGAGATGCTGTTCAACTCAATGTAATTGCAACACAACAGTTGCTCTTCTTGGCTCAGAAAATGAAGAATCTAGATGTGTTCGTCCATGTTTCAACAGCATTTGCCTATTGCAATCGAAAACACATTGAGGAGGTTGTCTATCCACCTCCTCTTGATCCTAAGAAATTGATAGATTCCTTAGAGTAAGTATCTAATGCTTTTTTCCTCTGGTATCAAGGATTCAAAATTGAAAAAAAGAATAGAAACATTAATTTAACTTATAAAATTGGACAGTCTTTGCTATTAGTAGCGATCTTGACTACACTTGCTAAAAATTTGAACCAACTAGCTATTACAGGGGATGTAGGTCTGATAATTGGAACTGTATCAGCAATTGTGCTGATCTTTCATCCATTAATTTTCAATGCCTTTAAAAATATTAATATCAAACTGTTCTTGAAGTTTGGTTCAATGGTACCTAAGAGCAGCTACCTGGGGGGGGAATTATGCAGCTTTTGGGAGCAAGTTACATTACATTCAGTGGGAATTATTTCTGGGTAAATATGCATGAGAGTGCACTCTTTCAATCTGCTCTACTCTTGGGGATGTAAAAGGTAACTTAATGAACCTAATGTGTAATTATCAATCCATTGAAAGCCTTACTAATGGCAGCAACTTGCATCTTAACTTTTATGTTATTCATCTCCAGTCTACTTAAATAACAAGTCTCAGAAAATGAAAACTTCTAAAATGTAATGACAGCTTGTTTAACTTCTCTTTTGATCTTTTTATCTCTCCCCCACCCCCATTTTTAGCTTAAAGTAGGAGCAATATGAAAAAGTTGGGTTTGTTTTGAAATGCATTTTCTGCAATATGATGACTAGCATCATTTAGTGGCTCCAAAAGGTCATTTGCATCATGGGTGTCAGTATTGAAAAGCAGGATGAGAATAAGGCATCTCAGTTTATGTTGCGCTTCTTATTTTTTAATTATGAAAAAATGAGATACTCTCTTTCAAGCATAAGTAAAATGACTACAATACTGAAGTAGTGGATTGGTCTGAAGGTGTTTTAAAGACAATTAGAATGAAAGGAGCACAAATTCTTCTGAAATCTTTTAATGCTCCTGTAGTTTACAGTCAATTTTGGTGTATTTTTTCCTTTGTACAGCTAATACAACTCTTAACACAGATAACTCTTAAACAGTGGATGTTTCTGCCTTCAAAAATGTACTTATTTTATTTCTTTAGATGGATGGATGATGGTCTAGTGAATGATATTACACCAAAACTATTAGGAGACAGACCTAATACTTACACATATACAAAAGCCTTAGCAGAATATATTGTGCAGCAAGAAGGTGCAAAACTAAATGTAGCCATTATAAGGCCATCAATTGTGGGTGCCAGTTGGAAGGAGCCTTTCCCTGTAAGTCAACTTTTATGATCTTTTCTTTAATGGACTAGGCCATGCCAATAGTAAATCGGGTTGAATCTCCAGTTGTATGTATTGCTCAGTCAGAGCTATGTGAAAAGCAGAATGGAGCATGATCGGATCAATCTCTAGCCTCTGTAAGGGTGAACACATTCTGCAGACCCCTCCCCAATTTCCATCTGTTATGGGGAGAGGAATCATGATGTAATCTCCAATAGAAGATTGAAAATAAGCTGGGGATTTCCTGTTAAGCCCCAGACGGATTCTTTCCAGTGCCATTCATAACTTAGCCTTCTACCTGCAGAAGTCAGTTCCTATGACTGAATTACTTTCCATGTAGAGCCACAAGGACTCCAGCTTTCATGCCAATTAAGTCAGTAAATCTGTTCATTCTTCCTTTTGCTTGGTTTCCCAACAGGGATGGATTGATAACTTTAATGGACCTAGTGGCCTTTTTATTGCTGTAAGTAACAGTAAAAAAATGTACACATTTTCTCTGAAAACCAACAGACCCTTGAAATGGCTTTCTTATTGTGTACCTTCTGTTTTAAGGCAGGAAAAGGAATCCTACGAACAATGCGGGCTTCCAACAATGCAGTTGCAGATCTTATTCCAGTAGATGTGGTCATCAACACAACAATAGCTGCTGCTTGGTATTCAGGAGTTAATAGGTATAGCAGGTGACAATGCAGTTTTTCAATGGACTTAGCAGTGGTCTTATAACATCATATTGATAGCGATATGTTTCCTTACCACCAGAAGTTACCCAAAGCATACTTTGAGTGCCCTAGGCTTTCATTATCATTGGAGCAGGTCCTTGGAGGGACAATCACAACATAACCCACTGTCCTGAACTGTAATGTAGCTGCCAAGGAAAGGTCTCAAAGATAGGCTTCATGGTATCTTCCCAAGAACCACTCGTATTGTTACTGTGGCATGTGAAAAATTCTACAAAAATGGAAAATGTCAAATTTTGGCAAAGGTTAGATTTGAAGAACAAAGATAGAGAAACTTAATATCCTGTTGATGCCCTTCCCAGTCTTTTTGATTGATGAGTGGTAGTGCTATGCTAAGTCTTGTTTCTGGAAGCTTTCTAGAAAATTGAAGCACCAGCACCTATATGAATCAGTCTAGCTTCTAAGGTATGGATCCCTTGCCTGTGCCCACAGGCACTTGGCCGTTTTTGTCCCACCCTTTTATATACAAGCATAGATTTGTATGAAATGCTTACAACATTCTAATAGTTACATAGACTTCAGGTTTACTTCTATGTTGATACTGACTTGCAGCAGCTGCTCAGTGTTTCAGGCAGAAGTTTTTCCTGTCCTGGCTGGATGTGCTGTGGATCAAACCTACCATCTTCTGCATGCAAGATATGTGCCCTGGAGTTCAACTGACTTAAACTTCCTTGACACAAACTTTCAGTTTCTGTCCAAAGAGAACAGGGGAACATTCCCTCTTGCCACTCCTATGGAATATCCAGAGCTGCTGTTGAATGCCTAGTAGAGGCATTTCTATTCTGCTTCTCATTTGAATAATTTCCTAATGATGCTGGAACTCTTGGCCAAAAATGACTGGCACTCCTGCAGTTTGAACCCAGCCTCCACCAGGCAGAGTGAGCATCTGTCGTTTGCCCCAGCTTCTAGCCAACCTAGCAGTTTGAAAGCATGTACTGTGAGTACTGGCCACATGACCGCAGGATCATCTTTGTACAGCGCTGGCTCACAGTTTCAGAAATGGACATGAGCACCGCCCCCCATTAGCTGCTGGCTAAGCAGAGTAAAATCCACAAGGACTCTTTTACCAGAGTGGCACAGTGGATCTGGGAGCCCCAGGTTCTAGCTCTCACTCAGCTTGGCACTCCCTGTATGACTTTGAGCCAGTCACAGACCCTCAGATTTCCTTACTGGCTTGTTGCGAGGAAATATTAAGAGGGGGATTATGTAAACCTCCTTGAGTCATTGAAAGGGAAAAAGGCAGGATGTAAACATTAAAATAAGTTGCTGTAAAGTTGGATTTAATGCTTGGCTGCTGATTTATATTATTATTGCTCTGTTAGAATTATTGGGTAGTTCTTTTGCTGTATTACCGCTTCTTGGTTTAGATTATATAAAGTGATTTTGTGCTTAGAAGAGAGATGCTAGAAAAACAAAAACTAATATTTGTTTTTCAGGCCAAGAAATATTATGGTATACAACTGTACAACAGGTGGCACCAATCCTTTCCATTGGGGTGAAGTCGGTAGGCCTAATTTTCTCCTTCCTAATAAAATTATTACATTTTAAAATTAACTTATTTGTTAAGCTTTAGAAAGCCATCTTTCTACTTATATAATATTTAGCACAAGTACCCATTTTGTTCTGGCCATAGACATTTATTTGTTCTAGGTGCCTCCTGTAAATAGTGTTGCAAAACTGATTTCATAGGGGAAAGTCTTGCTAAATACCTTAAAACACACTGGAGCTCTTGGATGGCACAGTATGCTTGAGATAGAAAAGAGCAATTTCAGTGTTTGATCCAATATGCCAATATAGCTTTAAAAACCCTTCAAAATTATTATAACCTTTTATGGTAGCTATATGAGTAATGAGAAATAGAAGATAATACAAAATTGTTTTTTCATCTCTGTGTGCTGTAACTGTACAGGAGTGCATAAAATGTCAGAAGCTTTCATTTCTAGTTCCTCTGGCTTTCTGCAGAAATTTCAGAAGACAGTGCTGATGGAATAAGAGTAGAACCCTATATTACTCTGTGCTTTTCATCATGAGGGAGAACCAGAAAAGAAATTAGACAATATAATGCAAATTGTAATATAAAAATGGAAGTTATGCACTGTTGATTTGCATAACATGTACAGATTACAAAGTTCCGCTTTTCTGATAGAAATTAGATTGCACCAGTACAGAACTCTCATATTTCTTGCACAATGTACAGAACTCCATGGTTATTCTCAGCATCAGGACTGTTATTGGTGGCAGTACTACAGAGTTTCTAATAAGAACAAAGTACAGAATAAGGATTCCATAGAAGGAGTAGGGTACTGATTGTAGGGATGAATGAACCTCAGTTTTTGGTTCTATAATGTTTTGATTGTATGTCCATTCAGTCCTGTTTCTGCATCAGTGTGCAATTAAAAATAATAGTTTTTGCATTCCTTCTCATATATGAGCATTTTGCATGTGGTTTTGCCTAATGTGCATTTTTGCAAGCAATTTTTTATTATGTAATGTATTTTATGTTATTTTCACTAATAAACATAGAGCAGTGCATGTTTTACCCTCAGATACACTTTTTTTTTAAATCTGAGAACCGCATTGCAAAAGTTGAAGAAATGAGAATACTGAAGGTTAACTGCATTTCAATTCATATGTTGGTTGAGGAAGTCTAAATTAGGTTAATGTTAAAATGCAGACTAAACAAACACCTCTCTCTCTCATATCTTGAGCCAATAGCCATGTTTTTGAATCAAGATTATGTCTATTGGCATTATTAGAAGATTGAGAAAGCTGTGGGGAAGAGAAGGTTGTTTTTTCTTTTTTTGGTTAATTGCACCTGATTAACAGCATATGAGCTAATTGGATTTACAGAGATTTGAGGCTTCACTGAAATCTACCCCTCTCCACCAATATTTAGGACTAAGAGTTTCTAAGCCTATTAAATAGTAAATTAAACTCAATTATAAATTATGTATCCCTCTCCCCACTTTTCTCTTGTTTAGTCAAATTCTGGAAGTAGAAATATTTTTCAAAATATTTTTCTTATATTATAAAATATATTTTATTTTAGTTAATTACTAGTTACATTGTTTCCAAATATGAATCTATGTATCAAACAATGCTGTTTTTTGTGGGAATATTTGCACATGTAAATTTTATTCCTTTTATAGTATTTTTTGACTGATATTGGGAACCAGGGTTAAATAATAGAAAGGTAGCAGTCCAGACATTCAGAACAGAAATCTAAAGTGCACATTAATAAACAAATTCACTACTTTTAACTTGCATGAATGTGATATCTCAGCTAATTTAAAATATTGGATTAAAATCTGTAATGCAACATACTAAGTATTGTTTGATTCATATGCTATAGCAGGTATAAACCTATGGTGATCTGTTTTCAATAATTTACACCCATTGTTAATAATTAAGTAAGAAAGAGGAACAGGAAAAGAATCTCCAGTGAATGGAACACAAGTAGAAAATGTCTAATAAGTCAGACTTCATAAACTGACAATTGAATAATTTGTTTAAATGTTTAATGTTCCATGTTAACGAAGAATATGTAGGAAAAATAACTTTTAATGCAGTGAGAATAGTACTGTATGTTATGTCCATGGAAGTCCATTGCATTTACATGGTTATTATCAAAGCTGTTACGCAACTTTTCTTTCTTAGAATACCATGTAATATCCACTTTCAAGAGGAATCCTCTCGAACAGGCCTTCAGACGGCCCAATGTAAATCTAACCTCCAATCACCTTTTATATCACTACTGGATTGCTGTAAGCCATAAGGCCCCAGCATTCCTGTATGATACCTACCTCAGGATTACAGGAAGAAGTCCAAGGTAATGGTGATTAGCTCTGTCTTGTGTCCCTCTGGCTTTTTACAAACCCGTGTTTACACAATTAACACATTAACTACGTTTTTCTTTCTTGTGAGTATGATTGAATGGACTGTTAGATCCAAGAAGATGCCTGAAGTCAAATCTTCTGTTTCTGGCAACAGTGAAAATGGTGTAGTATGGATATTGCACTAAATAGCTAAATCATCTAGATGTCTAGGCTAATTGAATTTTCTGCCTAACTGTAGATTCATTCTTTGAGCAAGAGCTACTCAAACCATTTTGACCCTTATTTTTCCTACAGAATGTTACCTAAATTTGATATTCAAGAGGAATCCTTTAGAACAAGCAATAAGGCGTCCCAATCTTAAACTCCAGTCCAACCCTCTTATACATCATTATTGGACTACAGTCGGTCACATACTTCCTGCGTTGTTATACGATGTTGTTCTCAGGTTGACAGGTCAGAAACCGTGGTAAGAAAGAAAGGGCTAATTTTTTTGCTAGAAAGGTGATGGAAGCTTGTTGTCGGCGTAGATCAATGGCATGAGCTTTACCTTAGATTTACTAATGGAAGAATAAACAATAATAGTAAAAGAGCAGGATGTTTCTTGGACCTTAGTGATTGTTCAAAGCTATTTTCTTATTAATGAACTAGCAATCCTGGCAAGTTTGAACACTAAACTCTTTGAATCATCCTACTCTAGCACTGTTATTGAAATTATAAGCTGAAATGAATGAGGAGGGGAAGGGAATAGAAGAGATACAAATTCATACTACACTTATATGTGTTATATGTATGATGCTGATAACTTAAAACACTTTATATATCACTATCATTTGGCTTATAATTCTTCTGGCTATTTTTAAGTGGGCAAGAGGTCTCCTTTAGCTGGTCAAACTTGCATAATTTTACTTTTCCTATTTTAAAATTTTTTAAAATAGCACAATTTTCAAGCTTTCTTTTGCAGAACTGATGTTCAAACTGCCCAGCTACCACCAGGATCTGATGGGACAGAAGAAAAGTCAAGTTGTCATAGATTAAATAGAATTTGGGAGGAAGAAAAGAAAACAGTACTCATTGTTTTTTAAACAATGACATATTTTTATATATTCTCAACGTCCTCTAAGAAACTTGCCAACTTCTCTGGCAGTAGATATCTTACTAAGGAAAGTTAGATCATTCAGCATGCACAGAAATTAATCTTGTGTCATGCTTTATTTAGGCGGTTGCTTTCATTTTTAGCATAGTACAGACTGGACGCAAGGACAAGTGTTTATGCTTTCATCTTTCATGGATGATTCCATGTCATTCTCCCAGTTGTTCATACAAATTTCCCATGCTTGTGCCCCTCAAAGCAACTTTGCTACATTCCTGCTTTATTCCAGGAATTTGCATTATTTTGAGTTAACTTTAAAATGCTTGCCAGTTCTATACACTTCTCGTGTAATTGGATTCCTGGGCAACATCCTTATCTTTGTACAAGACTTAATAGCATTTGAGTTTACTTCACATATCTACTTCACATCATTTAACTTTTTTTTTGTAATGGTTAGTCTATATAACTTCTTATAGGCCGCTAAATGCCAATCAAAACTTCTAGTATGTACCTGCTGCTCACGATTGCTACTGGAACTTGAGTGAAATTTACTAGATAGCAAAAACATACTCCAGTCCTCTAGATTATTGAAATCAGAATAATATAATTGACCCCAGGTAGAACAAACAAATGTGTCCAGTAAAGCAGCTGAATCTGTAAGTATTGTTTGAGGAGGAGGGATGCCTGAAAGGCATATTCATCCCCATAAGCATGCTTTTTATAGTTTGCATTCAACCATATCAAATCTGAACGTTTCCTTTAATACTGAACTGACTGAATGGCAAAATGAGGTGATGGCCTCTGCATGTTGAGGAGACTGCCTAAGTATGCAGGAGAATACGAGCATATCAATTAAATATTTTTAAGACCCCAAAGGGCAAGGATCTGTGCTCCATGATTTCCAGAAGATATTTACTGGGATTGCCCTGTTACAGCTTCTTATAACTTAGAGTATCTCAGAGATGCCAAGGGTCAGGTAAATGCATTTTATACTTCCTGTGCTGTACAGGGAAGTTTCATTAAGGAAACCTAATATCTATACAGAATGCTGTTTTTCTTAATTCAGCAAGAAAATATGCTCAAATTTAGGAATGGCAGTAGCGGAATGGGAAAGGATGCTGAATAGGGAAAAAAGAATTTCTTCCTCTGCCATGAACCTCAAAGACACTTTCTTCAGGTTAGCACACCTGTTAAGGGCTGGGAATACAGTGCGGTGTAGTTCCCACTGTGCTATTAAACATGGATATTTTATGTTTGAGCAGTAAAATGGAACCATCCATAAACAAGGTATTGGTTTTGGTATGCTTGGGAAAGACTACCCAGGTTTGCAGAAACATTTGAAAATAAGAGGCTTATTTGAAAATAAGAGGTGATGAAATATGCCCACCAGTTTCCTGGAGCAATGGAAAGCTTGGGACAGCTGAGAGTTAGTTGAAAGTTAGAATTGGGCAGAAAATTGGCCTATTGCACCCCTAAAGAAGGGGAAGATACCACCAAAATGGCAACACAAATGAAAAAGGAGTATTTCTCAAAAATGGCTGGTTTGGAGACTTGGCTTGTTATAAAACACCCATTTCCCAGAAGAAAAAAGTCTTGTGGAACCCAGAGGCATTCTCAGAAATAACAATAAAGCTGGAGGATAGCAATTTGCTTTGCAACATGACAGGAAAACTGTGTGATTAAAATAGTCAAATAAAAAGGAAGAGTAGGGATCCAAGCGAACACCATGTCAGGAAGCCAACCTCTAGTTGCTGCAGCCACCAGTTGGAAATTATGTTCTGCCATTGCTAACTTCTGCCATTGCTACAGGTTTTGCAGACTCTACTGAGAGAAGTGGAGAGCCACACATGGTCCATGAGACACTTGTCATACAGCTCCTTTCTACAGAATGTACTGATCTAAACTGAGGCAATTTTAGATACTTGATTTTAATCAGTTTTTTTTAGTGGGGAAGGACAGGATATTAAACAATTTCAAATAAAGTTTTCTATCTTGAAATTCATGTATTTTCTGAACATGCTTGCATATTAACTAGTTTCTGCAGTAGTTAAACATAATGACTTGAATGAATAGATCCTTCAATTACCCTAGGAGCATAATCCAAAGTATTAAATTGTTGTATGTGCACCACATAATTGTATCTGCATGGAGATGGATTGACTGTGCACGTCCATATAAAGATGCATAGGATCTGTCTATAGGTGTTTAGAACTTTATAAGCTTTGCTGGTAGTTCCTGGATACTACAACAGTGTTCTTTTCCATGAGATGGAAAATAAATAAATGTACTTGTTACTCAGTCAATAGAGTTAGAAGTGTTTGTAGCTTGAAAACTTAACAACACACTGAAGAATTCAGTTTCATCGAAACTGAAACAGGAGCACAAAAGCACTCCTCATAATACCGTGGATGATCTTGATAGTTGACAGGATTGCATCTGCTGAATCATCACACATGTGAACAGCTGCTAGTCCTTTGGTTCAGTATGAAGCCCATGATGATGATTTACAATATCATTTATACTAGTTAACCTCAGTAGTTCGAAACCTTTCCCCTCATATTTCCTCACTGACTTATATTTAATTGACCCAACATGGTGATGGTGCTGTTTAGTAATAATATCCAAATGTAGTTCAAGCTTGTTTTTTGTAGGTGTGAAATTTGTGCTATGTAAAGACCTACAATCTGTTTGTAGGGATACTAAAGAGAATCAGCAGTAGTTCAATACAGTTAAAATCAGGATGTCTTTTAAGTAAACAGAATGGTCAGATTTAGGGTCTTGGAAGTAGCTGGCTCTACTGACCTGTTCTGGAATTCAAATGTGCCATTCTTTACCTATTACCTTCCTTACCATTAAACAAAGACCATTTACTGCTTTCATGATGTACAGTTCTGGCCAATCTGTTGTACTTCCCTACACTTGAAGCTGTTTATTTCATCCTGCTGCAAGAATGGCATTGTATTTAGAACATGTAAATCACTAAATCATTGAATAGTAGAGTTGGAAGGGGCCATGAAGGCCACCAGGTTCAACCCCATGCTCCTGCAGGACACCAATTAAATAGACCATGTTGAAGAAAAACTCAGAGGCTTCTTGCAGGAAAATATCTGAAAATGTATTTGAATCACTTACTGGTCCTTAGAGTACGCATTGCTCTATCTAGGCACATGGACTTGCACAGAAATGACTGCAGGAGTAAGACTTGCTGTGGCAATAGAACAACCTAAAGTGTGATATTGCATTGTTATTGCAGCCGTGCCTTTTAACATCTTGGCAGTGCAAAGAGAATCTATATAAAGAGATTAATTTGGGGCAGCTGCCAAAAAGGTAGCCTGCTGAATTCAGTAGCTCTTCACCATAGAAATACATTGGAAGCACTAGATTTCACTTGGTTCCTTTTTATGTTCTTCTGAAAGTATAGCCCAGAAGCTTAAATGCGTGTAAGACGGTCACTGTTAAAATACACTTTCTGTAAACTCACTGGTGTTTGAATTCAGTGACTTTTTAATTGCTAAAAATTCATGTTCATATTCAGTGTTTTTGTTCTGGTGAATGTTTTGCTTATGAAAGTTTGGGAAGAAGAGCTCTGCTTTTCATAATATGGGTGAGATGTGATGTTCAGGTACTTAGAAGAACTGTATAAAAATCCTCTTAAGAAAAAGTTTGCATAACTTAATTACCTTGTATTGCCTTTCTGGTGGCTGGTTATTTGTATTTGAGCATCTGCCTTCCTTTTTTAGTAGCACTCTGCCAAATGTACTTTCTTTTCAAAAAGCTGTCTTGTATTGATGCTGACTTTATTTTACCTTTCCATTTCATCTTTTCATCTTCCCTATTCTTTATCATCAGTGCCTTCTGTTATATGGATTAGCCTGGAAATGAATGTGTAGAATAGGTGTTGGCTCTTGGCTGTAGGCAGCCAGTGCCAGCAAAATCTATTTGACCAGTTTTACCAAGATAATATGCAGCAAAGATGAATGTGGTTTGTACATACAATTTACTGCATTCAAATTCATGCATAGCAGTATTATTTTAAAGTTGCTTTCCAAGTTGATCCTAACAATAGAATGCACTATATTCAGACAAGTTAATTGTTCCTCCAGTAGGGCAGAATATTTCTGTATATTAATCTGTATCTGAACTGGCACATCAGCAGTTAACCAATGATTATTTTGGGAAAGATGAGATTGTCTTATAATGAAGGGCTTTCCTTCACTTTCCTTTTCTGCCTCAAGAGTAAAAAGAAGAGGGGTATTTGCCATGGATTATCCTCAGCTAAATCTCTTGCATCTGAAATGTGTATGGATATAGCATTGGGCACTATTACAGTATAGGGAATTGCCCTTTGATGAAGCTGTCCCCAGAAATGGTATTCTAAGTGGAGCAGCGTTGGAGAGTAGGCATCTGTCTCTAAATTTTGTTTGTTTAATTTTTAAACTTTCTATACTGCCCAATAGCCGAAGGCTAGATCTATGTTTCGCTAAAGCTACAATGTTATGAATACATTCTCTAATAAAACTTTTCCACTTTTGGCCATGCAATGAAACCTACTATATATGATTGCTCTTCTTCCTTCCTCACCCCACTCATCTCTCTTCATTTTAAATGTATATGTAAAATACAATGTATATAATACTGTTTGAGCATGTAACTATTGCTTTTTCTCAAATGGGTTGTATCCAATGTTAGGCTAACTTAAATCCTATTCATTGTAGTGGGTCTACTCTAACTAACATTTGATGCAGCCCAGTATTTCTTAAAACGCAATGCAAAAATATTCTGGTTATGATAAATCTACTTGATTGCTTTGGTGTTATGGGAAGGTGGAGGGCTCTCTGTTGGGGCATCATATCTTGTGACTTGGGGAGTTTAGGCATGTATAGTTTCTGAATGTGAACTTTAATGCACTCTTCCCCTGGACTGTAGGATGATGAAAACAATAACACGTCTCCACAAGGTTATGATGTTACTAGAGTACTTCACCAGTAATTCTTGGGACTGGAATACAGACAATGTCAATATGCTTATGAACCAGCTTGGTCCTGAAGACAAAAAGGCAAGTAATGTTTATGTTGTTTTTACTCGTCAACAATATAGTATTTGAAATATTGTCATGTGAAGAAATTCAAAGAGGAACAGATGTGAAGATAGCAAAAAGGTGAGAAGATTCCAAAAGCTTAAAACACCAGAACACTTGTGTTCACTAGCACTACTAATATTTGCAAATACTGCACATAGATTTTAAGACCTTTCATAGATGTTTGTCTGGAACTGAAATCAGTAGGTTCTTTGTGTTTGCTGTGCATCACTCTTACAGGCTGTCTGCCTGTGTGGGGCTTGTTCTTGGGAAGATTTTCCAAGCTGAGCTTGTTCTGGTAGGACCCCCACTCCTCCCTTCTCCTGACATATATAAGAGGGGCTCCCACAATTTTCCCCAATTCTTTTCTGACCACCATTTGGGTGGCTCAGTTCTTTTCCAAGCATCAGTTTCCTCCCAAATAATTATAGTCATCTTTCTAAAAATAATAGTAAAAATAAAAGTCCCTGTGTCAAAGTGTCTGTTCGGAAATGTGTTCTCTGTGGAATCCATCTGCCTTGCATGAATGCTCACCCCCTGTGCCTCTTCTGCCTGAGAGAGAATTGTGCCAGGCCCTTAAGAACCAAGCAGGCTGACTTAGAGCTGGGTTGTGGAGCCGTGCCCTTATGGCTGCTGACTCTGCACAGCACTCTGCTGCTGGAGGGCACCCCCACCTTGTGGGCAGCTTCTCCCTCCCTCCATCCATGGTTGCTTGAGCTCATCCAGCTGCCCCACCCATCCTGCCCACACCCTTGTCTGGGCACACAGATGAAGAGGAAAGCAGAGCAAAGGAGGAGGCCACAAAAGCACAGAGGCCTGGAAGGACATGTGTCAGTGCCAGTTTTTCCAACAGTTCCTACATTGGTTTCTGTACCATGGCAGGGGGCCCTGTCTACCTGCATTTCTGGATAGATTTTACTGTATTGAAATTAGGTAGAGTTCTGTGTAGCAAACTCACTTATGTAAAGATCTGTTATGTGTTATGTAAAGATCTGATTTTTTTCAAATCATATAAAAGTGTTAATCTCAAGACACTGTCTTAGATCTAAATCCACTGAAATAATAATATAGTTGGGTTGTAAGGGTTTGTTCATCTTCAATTTTATTTGGTATGATTAGAGTCACACAATAATTGAGTGAATGTGTCTGTATACAAAGTATTGTTCGAGATTAGCAAAAACAAGAATAAGCTTTAAATTAAGGGGCTTAAAATGAAATTTCCCTGCTAGAGCTCTAAATTAATTTTCGTGGAATGATCCTGTGGCCCTTAGACTGCACTCCAAACTTAGAGAAGAGCTGCCCTGAGGCTTCGGCGATGGGTGCGGCATAGAAATGTTATAAATATATAAATAAATAATAAATCAGAGCTCAATCCCCCATTGGTTTGCAGCCAGTGTTGAAAAATCTACCAGCTTTTCTCTGAGGCATGAATCCATTCCAGACTTTTTCTCTCCTCCTCCAAGATTCTCCAGCTAGATGGGCAAAATAGCCTGTCTACTGAAAATGCAGGATGGAAATCAGGGAGGCAAAGCTTGCCTCTGAACTCTCACTCTGTAATGGGAGTTTGGGAGCTAAGGAACGACCCTGGGTCCTGATGGAATTGTATCCTAAATCTCCAAAACTGTATAATTAAAACATAAGAAAATCCTAGCTGGTCAGATCAGTGGTCCTTCTAGTCCAGCATTTGGTTCACACAGTGGCAAACCAGCTGTACAAAGAGTCCCTCAAACAGGATGGGTACAAGTTCTTGGCCTGCCCGAGCTCTTCAACTCGCGCATGCAGGCATGCTGCATCTGATAAAGGCGGTAGTACATAGCCAGCAAGGCTAGTAGCCACTGGTAGCCTCCAGATTAGTGGCCATCATCACTTCCCATGGCAGTGAATTCTATTAGCTCTATGGCTCTACATTATATGAAGTAGTATGTTGTTTTATCTGTCTGAAAGCTTCCACCTCATCTTCATGGGATGACCCTGGATTCTAGGGTTAGGGGGTAGTTTCTTCACACCATGTATTATTTTAAACATCTGTATCATGTCTCCCCGTAATCACCTTTTTTTCCTAAGCTGAACAGTCCCTTTGGAGTTCCTCATAATCCCTTTTTACCATTCTAAATGAGTTGATATCATCAGCAAATCTGGCCACTTCACTTGTTGTTAGTCACAAAGTCATACCCAACCCATCATGACCCCATGGACAACATTCCTCCAGGCAGCCATTTCACTACTTACTTCTAATTCCATATAATTTACAAATAGATTGAAAAGAATCAGTCCTGATGGAGAGCACTGCAGGGCTCTGCTAATGAAATTTCTCCATTGGGAGAAATTACCATTTATTCCCACCCTGTCTTTTGTTCCTTAACTGGTTTGTGATCCATAAGACGACTTTCTCTTTTATGTCATGATTGCTTAGTTTGCTCAGAAGCCTTTGGGGAGGGACTGTGTCAAAAGTTTTTTGGAAGTCCCAAGTAAACAATGTCTACTGAACTATCCCTACCTATGTGCTTATTGACATTCTTAAAGAACTCTAATAGCTTCATCATCTCATGATTACCCTGAGCATTCTCTTCTTGAGGGTGATAGCATACTCTTAAGACTAAATTGGTTTTAGAGCCAGGAATTCTCACCTATAGTGCTTCTGTGGAGGAGTCCACATACTTTGGATTATCAAGTCTGCTGGATTCTATGCCCTCTTTAATAGGGAGAGCAACACCTCCTCCAGTTGGCACTTCCTTGACCTTCCTATATAATTATATCCAGCAATGACCATTTCCCATTGATTATCTCAACTCCACGGATTTTTGTAATGTGCTCTATATCTAGTTTCTCCTTTAACAACTCCTGCTCTCCCATTTTGGCTCTGAGGCTTCTTAGTATTTGGATAGAAGCATCCTTCTCCAGCTGTCTGCCACTTATATTCTGGCACTTAGTCTTCTTCAACTGGTTATCGTGTCTCACAGTAACCTTATGCCTTACTCCCTTCCAAGATTTGGTCAATCAGAAACCACCTAACCTTCATCCACTAGAGATGATTTAGCCTGTACCAGATGCTTAGTTAGGCACATTAATTTGTGATACAAATCTTCATCCGTTATATGCTTGACTTAAACTGCATTTCATTTGGGATGCAGATCTTAACACTAAGGGTTATATTTTTATGGCAGGCATTTAATTTTGATGTCCGACAGTTACACTGGGCAGAATATATGGAAAATTACTGCATGGGAACAAAGAAATATGTATTAAATGAGGAAATGTCTGGTCTCCCAGCAGCTCGGAAACACTTGAACAAGTAAGTATAGTTCATATTTTATTCTGTAGACTAATACATACATAGCTTGACCAATGTGAACAAAGCACATTGATATAAATACCTCATGCCCATTAAAAAATGATGGACATGTTCTAAGAGAAGACCACTATAAATCTTCTGATACTAAGTTCTTTAGTAAGTTCTTAATCATTCATAACATCAATTGATTATATTTAGGCAATAACATCACCTAAAAATGAATGGCACAAAGACTAAATGGATGGTGCGTAAATGTAATCTGAATGAGATTTACCAGAGCTGTCACATTTTTAATTGTAACTTCCCTGACTAGGCTGCTAATGACAAATGAGAGTCAGAACTAATGATATTTTTGCTGCCATAGCTTTAAGTTTTTCAATCCTGTGTCATCCTTTTCAAGGCTACAGGGGGTTGAAGCTGAGGCAGCTGTGTAGTACTTTAAATGTTGAAAGTGCTTTGCATATGTTAGCTTGTGTAATTGTTAGAATGTCTGGCAAAATAGGTAAGCATTGCCACATCATAAAAATAAGCAATTATGCTTACAAGTTCAGTTTGCCCTAAATTCTTCTGAGGTCATGAACGAAGTAAGATGAAATTTGAACTCAAGACTTACTAATTTGCAGCTCTGTTTGTCACCTCACTTCACTATGGTATAAGAAGAAAAAAGGCATTATTCGTACTATATCCAGTAGGCACAAGCATTTATTCCTAGAAATACAAGAGCATTTTTACTCCAGGACATCCCACCTTTGTTTAAAATGCCTGGCATTGTTCTAAATAAGAGTTTTGATTTTATCAGCAGTATCTGTGACTTCTACAGAAAACATTACCCTTTAAACTAGAAGCCAGAAAAGCTTGACATTTAGAAGTGAGTTCCATTTGAGGACTTCATACTACTTTAAAATCTATTCATAGTAAACAGTTGCAGTGTATTTCCTTCGTATCTTTTTAAAGTTAAGCATTTGTTTCCATTGCTCTTAGAAAGTATCATTCTATGAACTCCTTGAGCCCATACTGCTGAAAGATGCAACGTATTTACTTATTACATACAAGAAGGTGGTGATTGTGTCTAACCTTGTAAACAAATCTTCAATAAACTGAAGTTGAAAAAACAATCTTATGTGGAGGGACATAGAACAGTATAAGTTCCATTTCATTGTAGAACTTTTTCATTATATAAGCATATTGTTGCCACATTCCCCATTTTCTTTTTATTTGATTGTTTTCTAGGCTAAGGAACATACGTTATGGTTTCAATACTGTGCTTGTGATCCTCATCTGGCGCATTTTCATTGCAAGATCACAAATGGCAAGAAACATCTGGTATTTTGTCGTTAGCCTGTGTTACAAGTTTCTCTCTTACTTCAGAGCATCCAGCACGATGCGATACTGAAGATGACAGTTCTAGCATTAGGACATCTATGCATATGGTGGTCTAATGGCACAAAGCCGTATAATGTACTTACTCATCTTGTCTTTTGTAAAAACACACAATATTAGATCTGGATTGTGAAATACAGTACATGTGATGCTTTATTGTGTATTTCTGTGGAGATTTTATGGCTGGTACTGGATCAACCTGTCATTAGGCAAATATGTAAGTTAAATATCTCAACAGATGTTAGTATCTCTGTGAGGAAAAAACTTTGGCCACTGACCAATGTAACTGTGCAATTCTGGAATGCATTGAATTAAAATCTGCCTTAACATAGTAAACTTAATTTTTATTGCAAATGAGTACATTTAGTTAAGGTGAAGAAATGATTGGCTTAGATGATAAATTTATTTATTTGAGACTTTAAATTACAGTGGTTTGTCTGGTTAATCTTATGAGAGATGTCTTGTAAATGATTGTTAAGCATTTGTTAGCTTATTCTTCTCACCTCCTTTCGAGTGACTCTAAGGATGTGGTGAAGATTACTAAAAGAAATTAACCATCCTAGCTGTTTTTGGTCTACTTTTGTAAATACACCTACCAGTCCTCATCAGCCCGTAGAAATTGAATTGGCCACAATAAGATGTATGTGCAGTATCAGTATAAGTACTGAATCCCCCTCTCCCACTGCTTTGTAAAACTCCCAGAATTGAAAAGACAGGGCTCCTTCAAGGGGAAAACCAAAGCTAGTATGCCGTATTTATATTCCCAAGGTTTTTTGAATGATGTACTTGGACAAGGAAAGAATTATCTTTCTTAGATACAGAGAAAGGAGACATATCTTTACAGTTTACTAGAATTCTCCCAGAATAAAAGAAGATATCAAGTACTTTGAAAAGCAAGATTCAGAGCTTAACCCTCTAGGAGATTCTGCATCTTTCCTATCTTATCTACAGAAATATTAAATTGAATTCACAAACACTTTTAAAGCTGTCAACATATTTATGATAGAGAAAATTCAATGGTTTGGGGAATAGAAATACAAGTAAGCAAATGAAAATATGAAATAGCTTCTACTTGAGTAAATGTGTTTTTCTGGCTGTTTAATATATTTTAGCAGGGAAAATGCATTTGCAAGAGTTCTTACTAAAATATTTGAATTATATAAACTTGCCCATTAATTTTCAGTTCATAAAGTTCTGTACTAATATTAATGTTCTTTTTATTTGATATAATCCACCGTATCTGTGTAGTGTGGTGGTAAAATGCTTAACTTCTATTGTACATGTTTTTATAAATATGCCTGAGAAATTGTGAAAGAATCCTGAAGGAATCAGACAAGTGTTATACACAAGGCACACATGTCCTTTACTTATAACTCCACAAGCAAACCTTGTTTTGATGTTGTGGAAATATTCCATGCAAGTGTGGATCTAATTTTGAAGAGAGAGATCTAGCTAAAGCTTAAATGTCTCACATGCTTAAATATAATGGTGTTTCTAAAAAAAAAATTGTACATAATCTTTCCATAGATACAAAATGTAATATGGTCAAGGACCGCACCAATTAGAGGTGTGTGAGACTGCTGTGGAAATGGAGAAAATACAATAAATTGTGGCTTGTGTGATTTAAGGTTTTACATTTGGCTGCAAAATCCCTACTATATTTGTTACAGCTGCTCCCCATCCTCATTAGACTTGAACATTTACCTAGTATTTTGGTAAATGGTAGTTTTATTTGGATTTTGCACAAGATGCCTGGACCCCAACCAGCCACCCTAGTGTGTATGTGTGTATGTGTGATTAAACATGGTGAGAGAGGTGCTTAGATGTATTCATTTTTCTCACCATTCCTTGTTTTGATAGAACAAATTATTGCTAACTCTTTAAACTAATGCAGCTGAAACCATGATGTCACTGTCCACAATTCTGCTTAAAGGAATTTTTGATTAATTGATGGGATTATCTAGCTTGCCACATTAGAGACCCTATATGTCCAGTATGATTGCTATTTTGAATTCTTGGAATTTTAGTTCTAGTTCAATGGCTGCCTAGTTGTTCTTACATGAAGAAGTATCATCATGCTGTGCCACAAGAATATTTTTCACATTCCACACAAATCTGGATGTTCAAAGGCACTTTCTCATATCTAGATCTTACACGTTGCTGTTCAAGTAACATTGCAGTTTCATTGTTCAGTCTTTTTAATTTAAGTCCATAATTTTGGACATGAATATGAATCATTTCATTGATTTTAATATGCTGTCAAATCTGAAGTGAGGTGTATTCAGAAGCAGATCACTCACAGGTGTACCAGAATTGAAAATTTGGGGCCATCAGAAGAACATTACTCTCCAGCTGAGTTTTCTGTTGTAGGAACAGATTCTGAAAACAAAATTTTAAATCATAAGCTTTTATAAAATAGAAATATTGGGTGCCTTTGTTTGTAAACCAAAAATAAAAACAAATCCTGAATATGATGTTTGTTCAATTTATCAAGTTGTTTAAGTTGTGTAGAAATGTTAACTGAAAATATGTGCTTTGAAATAGGAAATTAACAAAGCCTTTTTCTACATTATTAAGCGTGTTAATGCAATGTGATACACACTTTCCAAGTTGAAGAATATATAGAAATAGCATGTCATTTCTAATTCTTAGGCTTGAAATTTTACTCACCTTTAAATACTATTTTTACCCATCTTAAAGTAATGATATAGGTGGTTCAAAATCTTGAGCCAATGGAAGAAGTTAATCAGCAGTGCTACATTGTTGCCTTACTCCACAACAGGGCAATCCTCTCTATGTTTGAGTTCAGTAGATCTTACTCCAAGTATATGTACATAAGATTTTTTATCACTGTTCTCACATTTTGCAACTTTAAAAAGTTAATGAAATATACTCCATTGGATGAATTAGCCATGACTTCTGTGCATAAGTGACAACTGTACTTTGCATGAGGATCATAAATACTGCTCAGCTTGTAAGTCTTGTACTACAGGGCTTGGAAAAATACAATGTGAAATAACTTTCTCATAGATACTTTGAGAATAATACTCAGTGTTAACATTGCTACAAAAGTTCTACACTTTGTTTTGAAGTGAAATAATTCCATTTTCATTCATTTAAGGTTTTATTCATGTATTTCTCTCCATTGTCTAATTACCCTGCCCATAATTTATGCTGGTTTTAAAAAGCTACAGTGATTTAGAACTATGAAATTTGACCACCCAAATTGAGAGTGTGACAAAGTAGCTAATAATGGAACAGATAACTAATCTGCATATCTTGAGTATGTGATCTTGAACATGTGCCTTGAAATGAACCATATAGGTGATGAAAAGGAGGGAATTTTTCCCTGTCCATCAGTCAAAGAGGCCTATCATTAATAAAAAAGATGCCAAAGCATTTTTAAAGCAAACTGAACAAATTTGGCAGCCTGCAATTTGAGTATTCCTCTGTGTGAGTTATTTTGAGCTACTAAATAACCTCTCCTCTGTTCAATTAAGTAATACTTTACACAAGTGTTTCTGTAGTGTTCACATTTACTTGGAAATCATTCCCTTTTAATGCTATGGGAATTCTTCCAGAGCAAACATGCAAGATTGTACTACTGCTGTAAGGATTATATAGCAAAGTTACTGATTTTCCAAAATTCATTGTTATTTACTACATTGACAAAGTATGCCAGTGCTGTTGTAACTTACTTTCATTTTTGAAGCAGTAGGTTTGCCTTTTCAGTTATCTAAAATATGTGAATGTTTCATATCTTAGAAAGATTTCAGTGTAGTTTGAGTAATATTTGTGAATATTTTCCTTTATCCTTTCATTTGTACTTAAGATAGCCTACCTTGACATAGGCTATACTATTTAATTGGGGATTTAATTGGGCTACCATAGAAAAACTTCCTGAAACAAAACTGGAATAGTTTTCAATATTGCACTTTAATTTGTAGATGTGCCACGCTATTCTGTGAGGGAAGGAAGCATGAGTGGGACATTCTGTCTCCACCCTAAATTTCTCTTATAAAAGGTGAGATGCTTGAATTTTGCTTTCTGTATTATAGCTGATGTGAGGTTCAGAATGAATGGTCAGTCTAGCAGCTTTCCCTCTTTTTCACTGAATTACAAATTGATGTACAATTCATCTGGATACCTTACACCTATCGAATAGTTCAAAAATAATGCAACTGGAAATTTGTGGACTTGCTTCTGAACACTAGAGGATATTGCAATGTATTAACAATGATATGAAAACATCAGTAATATAGATGATTGGAAGTGACCAACAGAAAATTCTTTTTAAAAGGACACCTGGTTGTTAAGGGCCTGACAGCCTAATCTCTGTGCCAGAAAAACAGTCATTTCTAGAAAAGAGGAACACATTTAGAACAATTGCACAACACCTTGGTTGGGTTCACACATCACAACAAGCAACCCTGAGTCATTTCCATGCTGTGCTGTTTTTTGCCTGGATGTTCCTGACAAGTGGTTTCTACACTAGCGTGATTTCTTCCTGCTGCTGGCACATATCCCATCAGCCTGAAATTCAGTCCCACATTGGATGACTGCAGCAGCTGTCATTCTTTCCCAGGAACTCTGTGCTAGCTGCATACTAGGACCATAGAAACCATGAGAGACCACAGTGAAGTTTGGAAACTGGGTTCAGACAACAGACCATCCTGCACAAAAAGCCATGAGAGCTTGTCATGCAGTGTGACCCCAACCCTTGCACAGGGCAGCAGAGCAACAGATCAGGGAATCTGACAGAGGTACTGTCAAAGGAGTGCCTGAAATTCAACCAGATCTTGGGCTAGTGGCCTAATACTACTACCATTATACAAGTATATTGGCACCAGTGTAAATATTTCTCCACCACGAATTGTTTTTTTTTTGTTTTTTTGTTTGCTTTTTGCTAAAAAGTTGTCAGTGCATTTTGTTCTTTTGTAAAACATTAGATGGCCCCAGGGTACATGCCAAATGGTTTATACCCAAGGACATAGCCTGCTTCACCAAGTTTTGCCCTATTTAGCTGCATTCTTAATTCCTTGATATAATCAACTTTTTGCATTGTATTCTATCAAATTGCAATTAAAATCTGTTGGCTATTTGTAAACTGTGATTTATCTACATGATGCATAGCAACTATTGAAATGCAAGCCTCAAAATTAAACACTGATACAATTCTTTGTTATCTTTGTGACTCACACGTATGGCTTAAGCACCTGCACAGAACAGACACTTGGAATATTCTAGAGCTAAGCAAGTCTCAACAGAAGTCCTGCCAGGCTTCTTTGTGCACGCTCTGGGTGTCGCTCCCACCACCACTCAGTTGTTTTTGATCCATGGGTGATTAACAACATTTCAAAAGTTCTTTTGTTCCACAGCTTTTATCACCCCTCCTCCATCTGTTTGGGGAAAGCTCAGGCACACCCGCTAGGCACTTAGTGCCCATTCTGAAAATTCATCCTCAAGACAATTTTAAAAGGCTCTAGACCAGACAGGAGTTGTCACAGGAGGAAGGACACTGGAACCACCACCACAATTCTCCCATGGGAGTGTTATGGGTTACTGCCTCCACAGCAGGATGTGGAAATGGAGGCAGCTTCAGAGCACCGTGAACTTGGGCAAAGTGGCAAGGCACCACTCACAGGGCAGGATGGCCTGCTCTGCCAATAGGGGCCCCACGAACCTCAATCTGCTGGCTTGGTGCCAAAGCTGGTGTGAAGCCCAACTGGATGGATGGAGGGGTGTAGGCATGCTTGCTTGTGCAGTGCTGTTCCTGGGTTGACAGAAGGGTTCAAAAGGGAAGTTTTGGTTAATGAACAATAGATTGCTGTTTAGTCCTCCACCATCCCTCAGAGTCCACACCCACTGCCCCAGTGACTCCATCTAGCCACCTCATCCGTGGGTGCTGTCCCCTTCTCCTTTTGCTGTCAATCGTTCCCAGCATCAGGGTCTTCTCCAGTGACTTATTCCTTCTCATTAGGGAACAATAGATAGAGATCGACTTTTTACTTGGCGTATGCTCAAAAGCTCGTACAGCAATAAGCAGAGAAAACTCTTGTGTCGGTTGTTACCAGAGGGAGACAAGTGGTTCACGACTTAGTTCCTCTCCTCCCTTTTCACCCCAGAGGTGCATGGCCTCCAAGACCTTCAAAAAAATGAACCAACTGTAGTAGAAAAATACTGTCAACTGTTTTGTGGTGTCTTAGAGGAGCCCTCAAAGGAGATTCTTGCTCCCACTTGCAAAGCCTTCACTAAATAGGCCAAGAAAAAGAGAGCATTTCCTCCTCTAGGATCAAACACCAAAGGTGTAAACAGAATCACACAAAATGAATATTGCATACTGCTTTGGCCTCCATTTGGAAGAAGCTGTATCAATTCCTTTCTTTAATTTCCCTGAGTTACATGGAGAACATTTCTGGGTATCAGCTGCTGACATAGGGAATATCAACCTGGAGAGGTGAAGAAACTGTTGGAATCTAATTCTTGCATTAATTGTACTTCTTTCCTATGCTGAGCCCTGGCCAGGTAGCAAGCTAAGCTTAGATCAAGTCTAGACATGCTCAGGAATGCTAGTGGGCTCCTTTTCTGTGCAAACAATGGAGTTCTTTGCAAAAAGTACACAAAGCCTGCAAACTAGCCTCGTCAACGTAGTTGGACTCACTTCCTGCTGGATTACCTATCCAAAGGCTCAGTGTGAGACAAACTAAGGGCAAAGAGAAAGGGCAGAGTCTGGGGAGCTGAACTAAGAAAATCTGATAATTCCTCCTGCCAAATTGGATTCCTCACACTTGCAGAGACAAGTATTGCTCTGGCTCTTCTGCTTCCTCCATTCAACCTTCAAGATCTTTCTCGGATGCCACACTAGGTGATCAACATCTTTTATCATCATCTTTTATCAACATCTTTTAACATCTTCAAACGATAATCTGAGCCTATGTGGAACAAGTACTGAGAATGAGACTTGGCCTAGAAATCCAAGTTCTACTGCCTCCTGTCATGAACATAGGACTCAATAGATACACTCTAACCTAGCATCAGCTGCCATCCCAATTCTCATGAATTTAATCCATATAATTAAACAAACACGGGCAAAATCCTTCATTCTACCACCGAGGTCTTGCAATACAGGTTGTCTTCATAGGGGGCAAGAGAAGGATCATGTCTTCATTTTCAAAAGCCTGCCTCCAATTCTGTAATAAAAGCTTTGTCCAAACATAAAACCCACTTCTCCTTCACTGGTGCAGAGGGCTGAAATTTAGATGTGATTAGCTAAAAAATTCACTCCGCAATTGCACTGTTCCTCAGAGTGGCCAATTACCAGGCATTTATGCTAACCTAACATCACTTCCTACATGTCAGTAGCATTATTTGTTGATTGCCTTGTGATGATATTTCAAACCAAAGCACCTAGACTAGAAAGTGAGCACCATGTGTTTGACTGCAGCTCAAAATGTATGGCAACTGCCTTTTCCTTTAGGAGACATGCCTTATTTTGGACCTCAGACCTTCTGGTATGCAAAGTGGAGAGCATTCCAACAGGTGCCACCCTGAATGCCTTCCAGCTGGGGGCTAGATCTGCCATGTCCAGCACTGTTGTGAGGAGAAACATCTGACTTTGTAACTGGGTTGTGGATGCCCAGTCCAACATGGCAGGTGTTCCCCTCACTGGTAAACTTCTGATCTGCCAAACATTGGAGAAGATCCTATTGGAAACCAAGGACAAGAATAAGGCAAGACTGAACACCTTGAAGAAGAAAACCACCTATGTCTTTCTGAGGTAACCAAGCACAGATGCCAACAGGATACCAGATGCAAGCCAGGTCCCCAGGGACATTTCCTGTCAGAGAAAGAAACCCTCTTCAGCATGACATTCCATCTTCCCCTGTCAGAGGGAGGCCTCATATCTTTTCCGACCACTAGAAAAAAAAAATCTGGGAACAGATTCTTCTTCAAAGGGACATTTTTTGGGCACTGATTCTTGCCAATCTCAACCCTCCTAGCCTCCACGAGTGAGTCCACTAACAAAGACTATACACATAGGACCATACACAGCACACCTTCCTGGTATGGTCCTATGCCTCAGGAAGTGACCCTAGAGTTCCTCCAGGTGGGTCTGTCAGCCAGCCTGAGGCCTAACACCCTCAGGAGACAAGATGCAGACCTAGGTTCCACTCTGAGTGATATGAACAGACCCCCTGGGTACCTTCCCTTATGTCAAAAGGTTTCTGAGGGCAGTTTCATTAATCAGTCCACCTCTTGTCCATACTTTCTCCATCTGGAACCCAAATACGGGGCTCAGGACCCCCTTCAAAACAGTAGGGTCTGCCTCTCTCAAGGTATTAACCTTTAATACAATTTTCCTGGTTGTTATCAGCTCAGCTGGAACAATTACAGAATGAGGAACCCTTTGCTCTGACAGAGACCTGTGTGCCTTCTAACAAAGACAAAGTGGTCTTCCACCCAAATGCTATCTTTGTCTCCAAGGTCTATTTAACAGGGCTCAGGAACTGACAATTCCTTCCTTCCTTCCGCCTACATTATCTTCCCTTCAGGAAAGACTATTTCACTGCCTGAATGCCAGGTGCACAGGTAAACTTTCTCTCGGTAAGGACCAGGCCTTACAGGCAGCACAGTTTGCTAGTCATGTCCTTCAGACCTTCTTCAGAAGAAGGTATCCATGGCCTCCCTGGCTATATGACTACATGAATGCATTGTGCTAACCTATGCAGAGGCCTTTGGAGAAGAGCCCTCTTAGAATTTATTTCATTTCATTTCAAGTTTTTCTATGCTGTTCCATTATTAAAAGTCTGGATGGCTTACAATGAACAAACAAAAAAACCCAAAGAACAAGAACCGTAACAACAACAACACAAAACACAATGAGATATGAAGGACAGCCAATTGGTTATCAGGACATGCTTTTACAGACATCGTAAGATAGATCACACAGGCTCAGGAGAGGGTACCTTTGGCAATGTGTTTTTCAGAGGCTTCTTTTGTCTCAGCAGGAGGAACATGTGACCTGCCCAGGGATACATTGCTTTTTCATATCCCCAAAGCCAACTGACCTCCTGCATTTGTGGAAATAATGGAACTTCTTTACTAACTGATGAATTTCTGTTCTCTGAAAGTGAAGGAGGCCAACATGGCCCAACCTGGGGACAGCCTCCTTCAGGAAAATTGGTTAGGCAGGCACAGTTTGTCCTTTTCTTCCACAGGTTGGCTACTTTCAAGGCTCTTGTTTGTTTAGCAACATTGAAGAGGACCACCTACTTGATCTGATTTCTTGGAAGTTCCAAGTGGAGACTTTCGTCCAGGAAGTTTGGTTTGAGACTGCCTTCTTGGCCCCAGAGGTGGCTTCTTCCTCAGAGCCTGGGCTTCTCCACTCATGGAGAACAGAATTTCACTGGTGAGTAAAGTATTTCCGTATCTTCTGAGGTTTCCTGAAGACCCACAAGAAATAGATCTGACAATTCCTGATGAAACAGGTGTGGAAGCACCACCTTGAAGGTACTCTTTCCTATGCTCAGAAGTTTAGCCGCTCACAAGAAATGCTTCTTATTAGTTGCAGAGCATCCAGAAATTACATTCATATTAGCCATCAGCCATACTTCTGTAAACTCTAGACAACCTGGGAGGTTGCAATGTGCTTTCCATGTGGATATTCTTTCTGAGGTGGAGTGTTGGGATCGTGCAAAACTAGTCCAGCAGCAACTATATTATCTGCTTCTTGACTTGATGGTGTAATTTAAGTACAGTATGTGGTTTTGAATCTGAAAGCCCTTATCAAATTTCTCTCATGTGATCTACTCTAGATAAAGTTTTAGCATAATTTAGCATTGGGGGTTTTTTCTCTCATTGCCCCATAACTATGGAACATCATCCCAGAAGAAACCTACCAATAGTTTTCCATTCAAGCTTTGAACAAAGACTTTAAGAAGTGCTCATTTAAAACAGGATGATATATAATATTGTGTATCTTGTTGTTTTAACCATATGCAACCGAGTGCTTTCTAGTTGGATTGGTGCTATTTAAATGAAAGATAGAATGCACATATTTTAACCAATTGCAGATTCTAGTTTTTCTATTTTCCATGCAAAAATAGGTTTGTTTTTTACCAACTCAGGGCTTTCACAGGTGTGGTAAAAGAGAAAGAGTTACCAATTCACTTGGACAGAAACTGGATATGAATAATGGACTATTCAGAAACTTATTAAGGGTATCTTTCAGTAACAAAAGAAATCACTATTTCCCATTTTAGGTTATATTTCATAGAATCTTAAATGGTAGAGTTGGAAGAGGACAGAAGGCCATGAAGTCCAGCCCCTGCTATTGCAGGACACTAAGTTACACCATCCCATGTAAAGGCAAACATATTCATCCTATTAGCTGGATCTCTATTTAGTCCTTAGAGACCCTCTTTCACCGAAATCTATTAAACTTAGTCATGACTAACCTGCTGTCCCACTGATTTTCAGTGGGTCTACTCCAAACTGAGTCTGGATCTAGCCCTATGGGTGTCTTTCTGATGAAATACTTCCACCAGCAGAATAGGAGAGTGGTTACTCAGTTTCCTCCTTTTGCACTCCATTCTTCTCTAAAAATCCGCCCCGGAGGGTTCCCAACCCTCTGGTACATATTTTAGGGGGCACAGCCAGCTACAGAGAGGAGAGGGAAAATGCATCAGCCCTCCCTGTTCTGCTGACAAACCTTCAGCAGGTGAAGGAATATTGGCTGGTTTCCACTCAATGGTTCTTCAGATTACCTACTTACTGACATGCCTGGAAGGTACAAGGCTGTGGTTTTCAACCACAACAGACCCTTGTAATGTCAACACCTGTGGTTTTCCTCCGTTTAATATTCATTTGGAAAGAGAAGCTGCACGATTATTTTCATTCTTTGTAACTCATTTAAAGCCTTGTCCATGCATTTTTAATAGGAATGTGGTGCACTTAGCTTAATAAGTTTGTTTCTAGGTGAACTGGTTACATGCTTTGTCCTTCCTTCCTCTCATTCTCTTTCATGCTGGCTTGTGCATTCCAGAGCCAGAAGAACAATATAAAGCAACCTTTTCAGAAGGAGAAATAAAGTAGGTGATGGCTAGAGAACATATGCTAAGGGTATTAGTATCTTTTCTGGTATGTTGGGGTTAAAACATGTTAATCTAGCTGTGCTCTGTTCTGTAGAAATGATCCAAATTTTGCTTTCCTGACTCTGAAAGTATTACTATGTTGTAATGCTTGTTTGCCTTTTAGAAGCTGAGGTTTTAGTATTAGCAGGTGGGGCAAATGTGAAATGAATAGCTTTTTCAACCAACAGCAGGCAAGCTGATCTGCTCTGCTCTTCTTAAACAAAACATTTTATAAAAATAAAAATAACCCAGAAGTGGAGAGAATGCAACCCTTTTTTCTGGAGCAAACAGGAATACTAATAGCTGACATCATGCACTATTTTTTCTAGAGCTCATGGCAACTCTGTCAAATAACTGTGTCTAATTATATCTTTGCTTTTAACCTTTACCCAAAACGTACTGAGATGCTTGAGTGTGTGTGATTTAAAACCTAGCCATGCTGGCACAAGAGACTGCTGTAGAATTGATATCATAATAATTTTAACCTTTAAGTTCAGAGGCAGGAAAATCCTATCCTAAAATTCTAGAAGGACTTCTTAGAGGTCACAGCCAACCTACGTTGTGGAAGAAGCTGCATATGGGAGTTCCTGAATACATTCAGGGTGTTTGGCATCCAGGTTAAAGGTTAGGGTGCTTTGTGATCACCATTTCCTGTATGGAGCAAAGAAATATTTTATCTGAAATGGTGCTGTTCAATGTTCATCAACCAGTTTCATCAAGCTTCAAGTCACAAAACTGAAAGTTTGTTTGTTTATTTAGAAAATTTCTATGCCGCCCTATTCGCCGAAGCCTCGGGGCGGCTCACAACAAAAATCAATTAAAATACTATAAATTAACAATATAAAATAAGTTAACAATATAAAATAAGTCATCCTGGCCAAAGAATAAAATAAATAAATACTATTAACAGTTAAAATGACGTTTGAATAAAAAGGTCTTTGCCTGACGCCGAAAAACAAATAACGATGGTGCCAGGTGGACCTCTCTGGGGAGCGCATCCCATAGATTGGGCACCACCGCAGAGAAAGTCCTCCTCCAGGTACTCACCCTCCTAATTTCCTTCACGGAGGGTTCCTGGAGAAGGGCCTCTCCCACTGATCTCAGGGGGCGGGCAGGCATATATGGACGTAAGCACTCCTTCAGGTAACCAAAACTTAGAGAAGGAAAAAACTCAGTTTCTGCAACCAGTAGGGTTCACTTTAGACAAGCCTTCCCCAGCTTTTTGTCCTGCAGATGTATAGAAAGTCTGCTTAGAGAGTCCTTGGAGCTAATTTAATTGCAGAATAAAAGTGGAATACATAATAAATAAATAAATAAATCCTGGAACCCCAACCAGATTATGGGATTTGTAGACCAACACATCTGCAAGACATTGTGTGAAAGGAAGCCTGCTTTAGCCATTTTAAATACCCATCCAGCATTCATTCAGAGGTCACAAAGATTCTTACACTTTACCTTCCTCCAGTTTTCCTGTTTTCAACCACATCAGGAACTAGGGTGCAATCCTGTGGACATTTAGACAGAAAAGGGTCCTATAACTCCTAGCCATGCTGAATTGCATTCTCAGGCATTTAGGTTCTTGGTTTGTCACTAAGCTCTAAGGAGAAGCTGCTCCAACCTTTTTCTTAACAACTGACCAGTTCAGGCCAAATTTAAACACCATGTAATCCCAAAAGCTCACCGTTAAAGAAGGGGGAAATGAAGCAGAGCCTAGTAATGAAGAGGTATTCTAAAGCTGGTAAAGATGGCTGCTGGTGGTATCAATAGGCAGGTCTTACTGAACATGCATTTTTACAACCTGGTGGGTCAGAAAGAAAAGTAGGAGCAGGGTCTGCTATGATAGACAAAATTCCTATCTGCTAATCTAGTGCAGCGGGCCACAGATTCTTTCCATCTTAATCAGAGTTGGGACGGAAGAAGGAAGGATAAAATGGAAGCTGAATGAGTTTGACTCTGTGGATTCCTCCTCCTAAAAGTGATCCTGAATCTTTTCTTATATTGATCAGAGATGGGATCCTGTATCCCAAAATTTGTGCTGATTTGATAAGGTACAGGAGCAGACATGGTACCCCACCTTGCATAACCCCAAATCTTTATATGGATGGTGTAATCCATGTTTCTTTGGGGGAAATAAGGGGCATTGTTTGTTTTGGGGAGGGAGAAATCTTTCCTCAAACAGCCCAAACTGGACTAAATGTGCCCAGAAGTTATCGCACACTGATTGGTGGCAAAGCACAGAATGGAGTACGTTGAAAGGCTGTATATACAGAACAAAATGGGCAAAATTCCATTTATTAATTTCTAACCTACTTTTTTTGGATAAAAGCCTTCACAAATGTTGGGGAAAGATGTGGAGCCACCACAGAAAAGCCCCCATCCCTAGTACTTGTTGGTCTCACATCTCACCCTGGTTGGCCACAGAGAAAGGCCTCAGACGTTGATCTTAGACTGGACAGACTCGCCTAGGTGCAGGCAGATGTTGCTCCCCTGCTTACTCATGGTGGGCACACAAAAAACTGTGACTCTTGGTAAAACACAATCCAGAGGGGTTAATAAGAGACTTTCAGGGAGTGATGAGCAGAGTCGACTGCAGTGGGCAGAATATAAGGTACCCTGAAAGAACTCTTCTTGTTCCTCTCAAGACGTTCCAGCTAGAAAGAAAGGCAAAAAAGCCAATCTTGTGAAAGCGGCATGGGGGGAAGTGAGGTCAGCCAAGAAAATTACCCCCATTGTTCCTTCTGCTCTGCATTTGATGCTCTTGTGAACTCAAGTCTGTGGCTCCTTTTATGGAATTGATCCAACTCATATTTGGTCTTCCTCTGCTGCTGCTTCTGACTTTCTCTAATGCAATTGTTTTCCTCAGTGAGTCTTGCCCTCTCATGACATGCATGAAGTACAAGATCTTCACTCTCATCATTTTTGCTTCAAGGGAAAGTTCTGGCTCAATTTGATCTAGGACCCACTTTCTGCCAGTCCAGGATATTTGAAAAACTCTGCTCAAGCACCATGTTTAAAATGCTTCAATTTTCTTCCTGTCAGCTTTCTTCACTGTCCAATTTTTGCACGCATGCATCATTTTCCACAATAGTGTGAATGGGCTTGGCCTTGACCTCCAGTGAAACATCCTTAAAGTTTTATCTTTCCTAGTTCCTTCATTGCTGCCCTTCCAAGTCTCAGTCTTCAAATTTCTTGGCTGCACTTTTCCGTTGAATTGGTGACTGAGCCAAGGTAAGCAAAATCTTTCCCAATCTCAATTTCTTCATTGTTGACCTTAAACTTGTGTAATTTTTTTCTAGTTATATTTTTTTTGTAGTGATAATGTTCAGCTGCAGTTCTGCTTTTACTTTTTTCTTTCACTTTCGTAAGGTGTTTCATTTCATTTCTGCTTTCTGCTAGTAATATGGTATCATCCTCATATCTTCAACTAGTGATGTATTGTCCACCAATTTTCACTGATCCAGTATTCCTTCTGATAGGTTTTACATACAGACAGGAAGAAAAAATACCCCGTCTGACACATTTGCCTATGGAAAACTATTCTGTTTCTCCATATTCTTTCCTAGCAGTAGCGTCTTGTCCATTATACCGTTTATGCATCAGGACAATCGAGTGCTGAGGCACCCACATTTCTTTCAGGTTTATCCCTAGCTAGTGATATCCACAGGATGTGATCCACACAATCAAAGGTTTTGCTGAATTTAACAAAGCACAGACTGACCATTTTCTGAAATTCTTTGGTGAGTTCCAGTAGCCAACGTGTATTTGAGATAGAATCTGGGGTGCCTCTTTTTCAGAATTCAGCTTGAATGTCAGGCATTTCTCACTCCGTATATGGTAGAAATCTTCATTGTAACACCTTGAGCATCATTTGCTTGCAGGAGAAATGATTGCAATGGACCTGTAGTTGAAGCACCTCCTTTAGCATCTCCTTTCGTGGGGACCGGAATGCATGCTGAATATTTCCAGTCTGTGGGCCACTGTTTTCCACATTCGTTGGCATATTCTTGCTGGAATATTCTGTGTTCTATGGGTACCCTGTCTACTCTGGGTGCTTTATTCCTTCTAAGTGCTTTCAGGCAAGCTTTCACATCCCTTGTAGGTTCTTCCTCACAGGTTTCCTCTTTGAAGAAGTCTCATCCTTTTATTTTTTCTGCATAATTCTTCTGTATGTAGTTTTTACCTTTCATTTTATGTTGCCTATATAGTATGTTCCCCTGTTGGTCTTTCACTATTCCTGATCTAGTTTTGAATTTCCCTAATGTCTTGGATCTTCTGGAAGAGGTCTCTTGTTTTTCCTCTTTTGTTGTTCTCTTCTATTTGTGCACACTGTTTATCCTTTATTTTGCTAGGGGATAGTTGCTAAAGAGTTGCATTCAGGTTTCTGACCCTATTTCTGTCACCTTTAACCTTTTGCTTCTCACCTGTCCTCAGCAATTGTGAGTTTTTTTCCTGTCATCCATTTAAGTCCCCCCACCCTTTCTTTTCACTACATGAATTGCCTTTTTGAATACTTAATATTGTCTCTGGTTTCAGTCCATTATTGAGTTCAGTAATGCAAATGTGTTCTTCATGTGGACTTTAAATTCTTCCGGAATGTTATGTAAGTTGAATTTTAGCACAGTACTTCTGTTATTTTATTTATTTATTTATTTATTTATTTATTTATTTATTTATTTATTTATTAAGACATTTTTATGCCACCCCATTCGCCGAAGCCTTGGGGAGGCTTACAACATTAAGTTAAAATACAAATACATTAAGTTAAAATACAAACATTAAGTTATAGCTTAAATTAAAATGTTTGTAAAGTGCAGACATAAAGTTAAAACACAAAAATAACAATATAAAATAAGTCGCCCTGGCCAGATAAAATCCAATAATATTAACAATTAAAATGACGCTTAAATAAAAAGGTCTTTGCCTGGCGCCGAAAAACAAATAACGACGGTGCCAGGCAGACCTCTCTGGGGAGCGCATTCCATAGATTAGGCGCCACTGCAAAGAAAGCCCTCCTCCGAGTCCCCACCCTCCTGATTTCTTTCACGGAGGGTTCCCGGAGAAGGGCCTCTCCCGCTGATCTCAAGGGGTGGGCGGGCATATATGGATGTAAGCGCTCCTTCAGGTAACCAGGACCCAAGCCGTTTAGGGCTTTATAGGTCATTACCAACACCTTGAATTGGGCCCGGACTTCAATGGGAAGCCAGTGAAGCTGACGGAGAACTGGAGTCATGTGAACATAACGCCCAGTCCCCGTCAGCAGCCTGGCAGCTCTATTTTGAACCAATTGAAGTACACATTTAAGAAGTTTTATACATTGCTTACATCTCATGAACTTTCTGAACAGTTTACAATTAGCTTTCTGAATGGTTTAGTGATCTTTTTCAGCTTTACTCTGATTTTAGATATTTATAATTCATAGTCATTGCCACAATCCGCTCTTGGTCTTGTTTTGGCACCAAGAATAGAGGTTCTCCATCTCCTGCTTCCAGTTAAATAGTCAATTTGATTTCTGTATTGGCTGTCTGGTAATGTCAACATATATATTAATTTGATCTGTGGCCTGAAGTATGTATTTTCAATAAACAAATTGTTGGCATATCAGAATTCAATAAGCCATACTCCTGCTTCATTTCTGACTTGTTCTATACCTGATCAGCAGGCCTTGCTTTGCTTTACTATCAATTTCCTCTTGGAAGCCTAAATAAAAGTTTTCAGTTTCTTCTATAGCATCTGTTATTGGAGCATAGACTTGAATGATGGACATGTTAACAGATTTTCTGAGAATTCAGATTGATATTGTTGGATCAAACTTTGCATTATAGCCCCTTGCTGCCTGTGCTATATCTTGCCTCAGTGTTAGAGCCATGTTGTTTCTTCTGAGGTACGGTTGGTATTTCCAGTATAAAACACTTTGTGTTTGTCTAAAATCTCCCACTCCAGTCCAATTTAGCTTACTCACACCAAGGGCTGTGATGTTTATCCATTCCACCTCTTGCTCTATGGTTTCCTGGTTGCTCGATTCATACTTACCACTTTCCATGTTCTAATTGTATATGTTCTGCAGCATCAGACTTTCCTTTTAATTCTGTGCTATTTGTACTTGCCCAATAGCTTTCCAACCAGAGAGCCTCATCTTCTGGCTCTATCTCCTGTATCATCATAGGATTTTCAAGGTAAGACTTATTCAGAGGTGGTTTGCCACTGCCTTCTTCTGCACAGTACTAACCAGAGTTACCCTCACTGCCATTGCCTGTGAAAGATCGTCCACCAGTGTCTCCATGAACTACCTCTGCTGCCCAGGAGCTGCCCTCCAGGACCTGTTTCTTTGCCCCCATCTCCATTGGAAGTACTTCTTCTCTTCTGCTGATGTGACCATTTCTTTTGCAGCATCTTAGCCTGGTGTCTCAGCTTTAACCATTCTGCCCTGCTAGGTGACCCTGCGAGGAGACCAGGTGAATGCAAGATCCTGGTCTCCTGGTAGCATTGCTCTTGGTTTCTCTGCACTTTCAAACCTTCTCCCAATTTTAAGGTGGGCATCCAAGATGGTAGCTAATTAGAGTTGACCAACTGAAATAGTAGAACAAATCTGACCAAGAGTGGACACAAAACTAAGACATGTATTACACTGCAGCATTTGTAGCATGAAACCCTCTAAAGACTAAATGTGTTCTTGAATTGTTCAAGACTTTTTGTTTCTGCTGAAACAGAATAGTAGTTTTGCTTCTTTGCTCAGGTGTGTGTGTGATAAAATTAATTAATTTTGTACATGCCCCAAATTGTGGCAGGCTCCAGTCACAGTGATGTTTTCATTCAATGAGATTTGAAAGTGAATGGATGAAACACCCCCAGTGACTAAGTTTCTAAGTAAGCTAAATATGCAAGGTTGGTATTTTGTTTGCTATTGGTTTAGCTTTTGCAAAATCTTTAAAATGAATACTTAAATACTGGGGTAGCTGACCCATTCTGTCCCTTTAAAAGATTTAACTCTTTCAGTGAATCCCTCCACCCTATAGCCTGACTTCATGCTCAGCATTCTTTCAGGTAGGAGCAGTGCCAAGAATCTTTTATGGATTATGTTTAGCAGTTTTCTTTTGCACAGTCTGCAAAACAGCCTGGCAGGGAGCTGTGGGGAAAGCAAAGGAGGAAATAGTCCAGCAGACGTGGGAGACAATGCATTAGGAAGCTCAGAAAACAGAAATCTCTGAGGTCTGAAGAAAATTCTTTCTTAGTGAGGGAAGCTCACTTTTTTCTCCATCACTTGCAAAAACTTGCTCTTCTGAACACGCAGAATGATGAGCTGTTCTGTACACTTCCACTAACCACTTCGTGTGGAAGGTATGACTGCAATTGTAATAGTGTGTTGATCAGAATGCTCATTCCTGTTTTCTCCAGGTGCATTTGTTAAAAAAAACAAAAGTGTGATTACCGCTGCCTGTGAAATGTTTTGCTTCCATTTGAGATCAGGAGCATCACATTCTTTGGATTCTCTTGTATACATTTTGTAACTTCATTTAAATCAAATTCTTTTCAACCACTTTCCTAACTTCCGGGGTGGCTGGGAAGACTTGGAATGTCACATTGTGCCAAAAATTTTCTGCCAGGTATTAGGATACTTTGTCTCACGATCTCAAGGCTCAGCATTGGATTTTTGTCAATAGTGATCAAGGTGTCAAGATTTGCGGTATAAAGCAGTAATGTCAGCATGCATGAACGAAAATCATTCAGATGTAAAGCTTGTCAAGGAGCTCAGTACCTCCCATTTGCACTCCTGCCCCACACGTAGCACTGTCTGGGGAGGGGACGAGAGGGTGACCCACGGGGCACAGAAAAGCTCCCTTCTCCCTTGACCTGCACCCTACATAGAGACCAATTTGAATTAATCAGTCAGTCTGTGACAGCCAGTGGTTTGCATAAAATCTGACATGGATGGCAAAGCAGCCTTTTCAGCTCCATCCAGGGCCTGCCCTGATGCCATCTGGGTGGCCCTGCCATGGGGCAGAGAGGCTACTGCCTCTGACAGTGGTGACAACCTCCCAGCTGTTGCTTATGGACTCTTCACTGGAGCCCAGTTGTGAATTCTTCCCTTCTGTTGGAGCAGGTCTGTGTCTACCATACAGCCTTCTAATAAATGGTGGCTAAAACTAAATAAGTAATGTGCAAAGAGAGGAAAATCATCTATTTTTCAGAGAATGTGTTCAGTCTTTTTACTCTACAGCTACTGCTGCAATGGGATAAAGCAGGGGAAAGATTTCCTGGGTGGACCTTGGGGAAGGTAAAAAAAAATCAGAGTTAGTTAATAATGCACCCTCTACGTATTGCAGAGAAGGAAATTCCATAATGGAGGGGGGTCTTTATTTAAAGAGTACTTTTGTCCTGTAAAATGGCTTCTCTTCCAACTGCTCCTGAACAGTTCACTAGTATCACAGAATTGTTTTGACCTGCACTTCTACTCACTTTGTTAATTTAATGTCAGTATGCTAAGCTTCAGGACACCAGATCATCTTGAAGTACTGAAGTTCTGAGCAATGGCATCACATTCCATTCAGTTTCAAATTGCAGCACATTCAAACACATTTATGTTATTTTATTTATGCATTGTTTAATTTGTTATATTTTTATTCTAACTTTTTTCCTGCAAGGAACTCAAGGTGGCTTATATAATCCTCCTCTTCCCACATTTTATTTTCACAATAACCTTGTGAGGTAGGGTAGGCTGAGAGTAAGTGGCTGGCCTGAACTTGTGTTGCTTACAAACAGAAGGCAGTTTCTCAGGGTGCCTTCTGGGCTATAACATGTGCCTGCAGGGTTGATTGCTTCTGTATTAGGGATGCAACAAAATGGATACCCCACCTCCTCCTGAATTTTAAATATTCAGTATATTCAAGGCATTGCCAAACTCGGTCTTGTTTTGGTTCCTGAAACAATTGAAGCTTTAACTTCAGGACTGGGGAGATGACATTTCAAACTAAGCTGCTTGGTTTGACAGATTTCTGTATGACTTTGTTACAGTAAAGGCCACACTAAGCATTCATTATAACTTGCTTTCCTTTCCTGTCAGCATGTGTGGCCCCGACTGGGATCAGAATGGTGGTGTAGCTGTCCTCTCTACACATTTTTCACAAAATTATATCCCTCCATGGGGGAGTGTTAAAAAAAAATCCGTTGGAACCAGTGAGATACCATGCAAGTATGGGGCATCATGCCTAAAGGAACTCTAGTTGGAGCATAAAGAGCGGGAATGAGAAGATGCAAGTTACACCAAGTTTCAGAAAAAAGGTGGGAGGAACATGGGGGTATATAAATCAGTTACCCACCTTCTCTGATGATCTTGGCAGAGATTATGGCCAGCAATGTTTCATACACATTTGAATGAAAGAGAAAACAAGGGCATTACCCCCTTACTACTTTTAGAGACTAGACTGATTCCTTGCTCTGACCCATGTAGGTTTGGCCTGGATAGAGACCCACCTGACTGAGGAGCATAGAACAGACTTCAGGTGTGCCCCTGAGCAATATCTGCCTCTGGTCCTTCAAGAGCCTCGAGACTTTCAGGCTTAAGGCAGCAAGATATAATGAAGCATTTACCCAGACTTTGGCAGGGCAAAGCGCTAGTGCTGCCAAGCTGACTGTGCAGAATTTCCAGCACAAACCAGAAACGTGTCCTTCGGGGCAGCTGCCACGAAGAGGGCTGGGGTCGGAAGAGGCTGGCAAAGCGAAGGAGCTGCGCAAAGAACAGCCCCCACAATGCCCAGCGAGCGACAGGGCTTGTTCTCGCCCCCTCACCCAGGTTCCTCTACTCCAGCACACATCCCAGACATGTTAGCTGCAGGCCGCAGTCCCTCACCAAGTCAGCTGCCTTTTAACAACTGCTCCGCTGCGTGTTGGAGGTGCCTTTGCCAACTCGCATCTGAAAGTTTTCCCATTCCTCCCCCTTTCGGTGCCTGCTGATATCTGCCTGGATTTCTCATAAAAGCTGCAAAGCTTTCCCTCCCTCCCTCCTTCCCTCTGTTTATGCGGTTATTAGCACACTGATCTCTCTGCCTGCCTTTCTTTAAACCATCTCCCTCTGGAGCAGCTCCCCTCCACCACTCTCTGACTCCCAGAGAGCGGTAAACAGAAGCCACCCACATGTTGGGGCTTTCATCCACCCTTTCTTCTGCCTTTCTTGCTTCAGAGAGGGAAATTTCACTGAGCTTACCCTGTGAAGCCTGTCTCACCCAGCCCCACCTGTTCCCACACCCTGGCCTGACGACACGAGCTTTTCCCCCTGCAGTTTCTTCTTTCCGTACCGCTGTTCCTCCCTTACAACTTTACCCTTCCATTTGCTCCCAAAGAAGAGCCAAAGTTGTTGCAATTTCAAGGAAGGTCTTAAGAAACAACAACCTTGGTAGTTCCTGTTGCCACAGTAAGAAATGCTGGAGCTGTTCTTCGCTGGGAATGCACTATTAGGCATTGCTGTTATGAGGTGGCACTGAAGGGACGGGTTGTTTTTTCCAAATGGAAAATTCAAAGAACTGGGCTTTTGGCTTATGTGATTATAGATGACAAGGTTCTGAGATAGTGGGTGCTCACCTGGGGGATGTTTATAGGGAAAGCGGGCAGGCTGGGCCATTTACAGAATTCTAGCAAGTGATGGGAAACTGTTCGTCCTCCTTACCAATGGTACACATATGGATAAGAAGTATAGATCCATAGCTGAATGGATACCATGTATCCTGGCTTATAAGGTAACTGAGGTCGATATTTTGGGCTGTTTTTCTAATGTTTTTCAAATATCAGGCATATAAGAGGACCCCTTGATTTTTGCTTTGCTAATTCTGGTTTCAAGGGCCCTCTTATATATATGCCGATATATATGAGTATATCTCTAACAGAATACAAGCAAATATCTCTAGAAAAAAATGTGAATCTCCCTAGAGTCTTTGTGTCCACTGAGAGACCATGAGTGAGACTGGGTAGCACTGAGAAAACGAGTATGGGGTCCCCAGACAGAGTCCCTAGATTTATTTGAGGTTTTTCTGCAGAGATACTTGCTGTTTTTCCACTTTTGTGGCAGTCCTGTGGTTTCAGGCATCCACTGAATGTATTCCCCACAGATATGGGGGCCCTACTCTATGATTAAAAATGTTCAGCTGGCATATAAAAAGACACCCCACTTTTTGCCTCACTATTTCTGGCTTCAAGGGTCGTCTTAAATGCCCATATACATGGTAGTCTTGCTTCTTCCTAAGCTGCTGACTGGATGCTGGATTCAAGGAAACTGGTGGGGACTCATTTGCCTACCCATGAATGACATCATTTGTAGCCTCTGGCCCTGGTAGCTTGAAGTTGTTGTGAAAGAACACATCCCCCTGATTTGCAGTTGTTGCTCAGGCTGAAGGAAGCAACAATCGTATCAGGCATGAGGCTTTGCTCCGCATGCACAGGTGTGTGAGGGACTTTGGGGCACTGCTGAGCCTTTCTCAGAGAGCAGAGAAAGAAAAATTAACTGGAAAACAGCACATGTAAAGATGTCCTGTTACTATCACAAAGAAAATGGAAGAAGAAACCTCAATACAACTCTAGGTAGAACATCTCTTCTAGAGAAGCTGCATGCAAAACTCAAGTACTCCCAAAACCTTTTTTTAAAGGAAATACAATCACAACAGGGTTACAAAAATAGCCAAAGCGGTTCTTCTGCATTTTGTGTGACTCCACTTCACATGCTGAGGTTGCTTATCAGTTACTGGAGCTCTTCCAGCTTCGGCACTGGAAAAAAAATGGCCCCACTGCACAGAAATGGAACACACCCTTCAGCAACATCACAGAAGTCATCATGACCACATGCTCAACAACGTGCTAAAAAGTTGCAATGATCCACACTTGTTGAGGTTTCAGCTAGTACTGTTATCACACACCTTGAACAATTAGCAAATCTATGAAGCAACTAGAACATGTTGGATAAGTGGGGAAGGGGGGAAGCATAGGGAGACTTCAGCTGCATGATTTGCAGAGCCCCTGTGGAATACTGTAAATGATGCAGCAGTAGCCTTTTAAAAGCCATGTTTGGAAGCTCCCTAAATGACAGGGCACACAGAAATGGGTAGATGGGGAGGGAAGAAGGAAAAAGCAAGCTCAGTACTGGTTACAGTTTTTAGCATGACTGACTAGGAAGGAAATAGTTCAGGTAACCTGAGAGAATGGCTTCTGGCTAGCTGACAAGGAGAGCCAGAGACAGCTGGTCACGCGCTGGAGGGGATAGCCTGGCTCCTCTTCCCACCCTCTCCTCTGGAAACCTGGTGGAATGGCTCCTGCTGCCGGCAGTTAAGGGAAATCTGGGGCCCTACCCCATAGAGGCATGTTTATCTGTGCACCTTCCCACATAGAACTTGCACAACTGAGATTGTAACTTATAAATGATGTATGTCACAACCTACAACTTAGTCACAGATGAACAGATCTGATCCCAGGGCCTTAGCAGAATGTTCAACTCTTTCCTAGCCGCCCACCAAGTTCCATCTCACAATGAGATTCATGGGCCTTCAAAATCACCCCAGGAATTAAAATCCAATCAGTTCTGCCGTATAACTGAATTAATTTGTCACAAAAGTTTGACAGAAGGTCACTGCCCCTTTGGAATGCAGACCAGCTGCCTTAGATAAGAGATGATCACTGACCATGACAGCATGTCTTCAACATTTAAGCATGATCTTCTTATATCAAAATCACACACACACACACACACATATAAATGTGTGTGTGTATTTTTTATTTTTATATATATTCTATGTTTTTGTAAGCCATCCGGAGACTTTTAGTATTGAGATGGCATATAAAAACTAACTAAATAAATGTTTGTTTATAGGCCCCCTATTCCTCCAAGGAGTCCCAGGTGGCATATATAATGGTCCTCGTATTGAGGGTCAGCGATTAGCTCAAAGTCAGCCACTCAAAGTCACTTCATGGCTGAGTGGTGCCTTCAACTTGAGTCTCCCTCCACACCGCACTGGCTCTCATTTAAATACCACCATTCCTCCAGGAAGTTCCAAGTGCTAAACACTGGCCTCCCTGCCATATACATTTTATCCTCACAACAACCCTGTGAAGTAGATTGGGTGCAAAGAAGCTTCTTAAAATTATCATTTTATTGAGCAATGCCAAAAACAAAAAACAAAACAAAGCACAAACTGCACAATTAAAAAGGAAAGAAAAAGAAAGGGAACACAATCTGTTGTAAACCGTCCTGAGATGTTAGTAATGGGATGGTCTATAAAGGCTTTAAATAAATAAATAAATTTGAATAAAATTTTTATAGCATTAATTACATATATATCTTATAACTCTTAGTATATAAAGCAACCCAAATTTCCATGTAATAATTTGTAGATTACGCCTAAAAGCCTCCCATTCAAAAATTGAAAGTTTCATTAAAGCTTCTACCTATTGTGTGTGCAGGTGTAGGTGGCCATTTACCTTTCCAGTGTTGTCATATTTGTGTTTTAGGTGTCAAAAGGGTGCAGAAAATCCATTTACGCTGACCTTGTACTAAATTCCAAGGGATTTATTGAAAAGAACATATGTATTCGGGACTTCTGGTTGACGTTGTGGCGAGATGGCGGTGGGGAATGGGGACTCCGTACTTCATGCTGAAATCTGTTCTACAGAAGGCCCTGGGAGGCCCATCCAAGCCCTGTCGGGGCAGGGATTAGAAGCCCGAGCACACTTCTGGCTGGTGGGGGGCAGCAGTCCCCCATCCACCGGGAGAAACTCAGGGAAATTCTCAGTGAACAGAGAGAGAGGGGTGCACCCCCCCACACAAGCTGCTGGATCCGGTTTAGTAGCAAAGAAAAAAAAAGCTTAAAAGTGAACGTTGGACCTGCTGGGTGAGCAATTAAATTTTTCAAAATACTGCCCGTGAAAAAACTTGTGAAACAAGTATCAATCTGAATAAAAAAAGAAAGGTCCTCTTGACAGAGGGAGGAAACTCCCTCCTGTGGAGTTTAAGCAGTGACAGATCTAGGGGAGATTAAGTGAAACTGGGGAAATTTGAGACTTGGAAAATAAGAGATTCTTCTTGTTTAATCTCTCCAAGGGTGAAGAATCAAATTTGAACTTACTGTATTTTAATTGGTAGAAAAAGACTTCTTTTTGTTTCATTTCTGTATGCCTCTCTCGGAGACGACATGGCATTTTGATCTTTCCAGTTCCTGCATGAAGTTGAAGGTCTTTTTGTCTTTGTTATACTAACAAATACCTCTTTGCTGCCATCCTGTGGTCATTTTATTCTTCAACAGATACATTGTTTGCCTAAAAATTTTATTTTTTTCTTTGTGATTTTTTTTGCTGCCATCTTGTGACCATTTAGTGTCACAATGGGTTACTTAAAAAATTGTCTCAATTAAATTTTTCATTTTCATCATGAAAAAAATTCATCCATCATCTTTGACACCTGTGCCTCGCAAAGTCCAACACATCAATCCAAAACTGCGGATTCGGAAAAATTTCAAAAAGACTTACAAATGACACTTTTGGCAATGCAAGCATCTCCAACATCTATGCAAGCAGCTCAAGAGTCTATTCAAAATGTTATACAAAAATTGGCCTCAGAACAAAAGGAAATACTGGACAAAATAGTCATGTCTTGGATATAAATAATCAACTTGCAGATATCTGACTTAAAACAAAACAAAATGAACAAAAAATACAAGAGGTGGAAAAGAAGACTGATGATACTGACAAGAAAACTGAAAAGATGGATAAAGAGATGCAACAATTAACACAAACAAATAAGTCATTATGGGATTCAGTTGCCATACCAGAGGCAAAAAATGAAAATTTAAGGGATTTAATGAATACTATAAAGGGACTGCAGGTGGCAGTGGTTTAAACCGCTGTGCTGCTGGGCTGGTAGATCAAAAGGTCGCCGGTTTGAATCTGCACAACGGGGTGAGTTCCCGTTGCTCCATCCCAGCTCCTGCCAACCTTGCAGTTCGAAAGCATGCAAATGCAAGTAGATAAAAAGGTACCACTTCGGTGGGCGGGTAACAGCGCTCCGTGCACTTCAGTGTTTAGTCATGCCGGCCACATGACCACGGAGACTGTCTGCAGACAAACGCTGGCTCCCTCTGCTAGGAAACAGAGATGAGCATTGCCCCCTAGATTCAGGCATGACTGGACTTAATGTCAAGGGGAAACCTTTACCTTTACCTTTATGCTAGCAGATGCTCTTGATTTGGAACACAAAGAGATTGATAAAGAGATCAACCTGGTTTATAGAGTCAACTCAAGCTAAGTTAGAAGGCACAAACTTCAGAGGGAAGTTCATGTTAAATTTGCAAGACGATCTGTAAGAGACAACGTCCTCAGGGCTGTACGTGATAAACCACTAAGATCTGATGATCAACATGAGGTGACTGTTCTGAAACTAATACCATGGAGGATCAGAGAAGGATGGAAGAAGTACCAATTTCTCACTACTAAGCTGATAAAGAGAGGAATTATGTTTAGATGGATAACACCAGAAGGGATACTTTTTAGAATTCTACAAGATTTAGACTGGATTCAATCTTCAAGGCCCAAGATTTTTATGAAAAATTCAGAAGCTCATTTGAAGATGAAGAGCAGACTGAACAAAAGAAAAGAGGAAAAATGGTGAGGCAATGGCTGTAACAACCTATCATCCTGAAGAAGCAAAAATAGCGACTACAGATCAACCAGAAGATGCACAGTTATTGGAACCAAAAGAAAAGAGAAAAGGTAGAAGCATGAAGGCTAAATATAAATAGATAAATATGTATTTTATAAATATGGCTTTTAAAATGGAAGAATTAAATTATTCCCTCTGAATGTAAATGGACTAAATGCACCCTCTAAGAGGAAAAGGACTTTTTCTTAACTTGAAATTAGATGTAATTTGTCTACAAGAAACACATATTAAGAGACAACACAGTAAGGTTTTGGAATGTTATTTGGAAGCTTGAAAAGTTATTTATATCTTCCGCTCATCAAAAGAGGCCTGGTTTTATATATCAAAGAAAATTGGATCCTAAATATATTTTAGCAGACAAAGACAGTAGAATTCTGTTGGTTGAAGTGACACTGAAACTTAAAAAGGTGCTCTTAAAGGCGATCTCTGCACCAAATGATAATCAGGAAGCATTCTATCAAAAACTACATACTTTATTTTTATGAACTGACTACCAAACTTTGTGTTTAATGGGAGATTTCAATGCAATTGTGGATAAAAAATAGATCACAAGAGCAACATTAAGGGAAAGAAAGGCAGGAGGATACTTCCAAAGTCCTTCTTTAATATACTAGAGGAATTTAGATTAATAGATGCCTGGAGACACAAAAATCCAGCCTCTGCCAAGTATACTTTTTACTCAAACAGACATAGGTCATGGTCTAGAAATGATATGATTTGGATAACTCCAGACTTAATTCCAGATCTATTAGAAGCTGAAATAGATACAAATGTCTGGGCAGATCATAATCCTGTAACCATGACCTTGAATAAAAACACCCAGATGGACACTCAATAAATCTTTATTAAAAGACAAAAATTACAAAGAAGAAATAACAAAGGAATTAAAATTATTTTCCCAAGAAAATAAAGTTGAAGAAACCTCTTTGCAAAAAGTCTGGGATACAGCTAAAGCATATGTTAGAGGCTTGATTATAACATACTCAGCAAAGATAAATGAAAAGCGAAAGCAAGAACGACTTAAACTAATAGGTGAATTGTTGAAGTTTGAACAGAAGCTTCAGGAAGACCCATCAAAAAAAGACCTTAAGATACAAATGAATACTTTAAAACATAAACTGAACCTCTTAGATACAAACAAACTAGCTAAACAAATGAAACTGACTAAACAGAACTTCTTTGAAAATGCTAATAAACCAGGGAGATGGTTAGCCTATAAACTAAAGAAGGAAAAAGACAAGAGACTAATACATAAGTTGAAAAATGGAGAAGGACAACTGCAGGTACAAAGTGTGTCAATTAAGAAAATAGTGGAAGATTTATTTATAAAGCTGTACCAAGCTAAAGAAATATCAATTGAGAAAGTTAATGAATATATTCAGAAGGAAAATCTACCAATGTTGTCAGAAAAATACCAAAACATATTAAATAAGGAAATAGCAATGACAGAAGTAACTGAGGTGATTAAGAGACAAAAGAATGATAAAACTCCTGGCCCGGATGGACTACCAGCAGAGTTTTACAAAGCTTTTGAAGGAACCTTATCTACACCTCTAAAGGATATATGTAATGCTGTATTGTCAGATGCTAAAATACCAAGTACCTGGACCGAGGCAAATATCACCTTAATTCTGAAGGAAGATACGGACTTGACACAGATTCAGAACTACAGACCTATATCATTTCTAAACGTGGATTACAAAATTTTTGCCTCTGTAATGACAGAAAGATTGAAGAATTATCTAATAGACTTTATACATACAGATCAAAACAGCTTTTTACCGAAGAGACAAATGAGGAACAATATGAGAATTATTTTGGATATCTTAAAATATTATGAAATCCATTCTGAAAAACCAACGGTACTATTGTTTCTTGATGCACAGAAGGCCTTTGACAATGTTAACTGGCAATTCATGAAACAATAATTAGTACAAATGGAATTTGGTGGAAAATTTATTAATGCAATATCAAGCATTTATCAAAAACAGACTGCTAGGATAATAATTAATGGAGAACTTACAAACACTATAGACATTCAAAAGGGCACAAGACAAGGATCCTTTATCACCATTGTTATTTATATTGATCTTATAAGTTTTAAACAGAAATATTAGAGAAGACTTGGATATTAAAGGTGCCAGAATTAGAGATGAAATTTACAAATTACAAGCATTTGCAGATGACTTAGTTTTCATCCTAGAGGATCCCTTGGTAACAATGCCTAAACTTTTAAGAAAGATAGAAGATTATGGTGAAGTTACCGGGATGAAAATAAATAGAGAAAAGACAAAATTGTTAGTGAAAAATCTCACATTTGAGAGATTTGATTGTGAGATATGATGATATTTTGGATAATGATGGGAAATTGAAACCGAATCAAGAACTACAAGAGCAGGGTATTGATATTTCTTGGTGGCATAAGGTTCAAATACAATTGAGATATGTTAAAGATTGTAAAATGTGTGGTTTTTATAAGGAATTAACAACATCTGATTAAATGATTTTAAAATCAGATAAAAATGATCAAAAGACTGTATAATTTTCTTTTGGATATGAGAATGGAAGACGAACAAGTTAAGGAAACCATGATAACATGGGTACAAAATTTTGGATACAATATTGAGTTACAGAAATGGCAAAAGCTGTGGGAAAGAAATATTAAGGTAACCTTAGCAACCTCATATAAAGAAAATCTTTATAAAATGTTTTATAGATGTCATCTATTGCCAAATAGATTAGCAGAAATGTTTCCAAATATGTCAAATGGATGTTGGAAATGTAAACATAAACTTGGTACTTTTTTATCATATGTGGTGGACTTGTGATAAGGCAAAAAATACTGGATTAAAATACATAAATGGCTTGAGGAAATGTTACAAAAACCTTTAATATTTAAACCTTAAGGATTTCTATTAGGCATTATTTCTGATAACTTTGATAAACAAGCAACATATCTGATTCTACATGTAATTACTGTGGCAAGGATTGTATTTGCCCAACATTGGAGGAGTGAAGAGCCACCTACTGATGAACTGATCTTAAAAAAGATATTGGACTGTGCAGAAATGGACAGATTGACCTTGTCTCTGAAGGAGAAAGAAGATACATATTTCTATCAAACTTGGAACTCTTTTTATTATTGGCTAGAGAAATGGGACTATGCGTAGATTTGAATATGGCTATGGATTGTTAAAAAAAAAACAAAACAGTAGGGGGCTGATCCAGTATGTTCCATGTCTTTGATGATTGATGTTTTAGTGTTAGTTTGTAGGAAAAGAATAATAATAAAACTTATTTTAAAAAAGAGCATATGTATTCTATCACAAGATTTATTTGAGTTACTGCCTGCTGCTGAAAGGAAGCTGCCATTGAGCATTGCCAAAACATATGAAGAAGAAAAGATTTAGCAGCATCACACATCCATTAATTGGCTAATTTATTTAAGTCCTTATCAGAAAGTGTACAGTAATCATGAAGTGTACTCAAAACATGAATTTTTCCTGAATTAAAGTATAGCCTAACATGACCCTTTGTGAAATAGATGAAAATGAAATACTCCATTGAGTGGGCAAGTGGATGTATCATTATTCCATTCTTGCTTAAAGACTTGTGTATAATATTTATCCACTGATACTATTATAGACATGAATTATAGTCTGATGTAATTGTTCAACCTCAACGAATACTTTCAGTGGCACAGGTAGCTCTGAAGTGGTAAAAGCAGGACCAAACCTGGATTCTAACAGATGTTCAAGCTGCAGATATTGCTATGGAGTTGTGGCTGGCAACTTAAATTTAGCACACAAAAATTATCATCAGGACTGAAAAACTGATCTGAAGTGAAAAGTGGGGTGTCTATCCAAGACTTCCAAACATTAACCTTCCCCACAGGGTTAATTTTGTATGTGAAAATATATGCCATGGCTCTCTGGCTGCCATAAGTGGAGGGGACACATTATCTACTTTGGTATGACCAGAGACCAATGCAGTCCACTTGGGAAGAGGATCCAGAACTGAAGATTCCAAAACTGGTCAGGGAGAGGAATCTAATCTAAGTGGGAAAGACTGTGATCTAGTGCAAATAAAAAAAACTGGCTCATTGATATAAGGAAAGGCCAGGGAGTCTAAATGTACCCTCTTTGATGGAAAGCTGCATGTTTTTCAAGGATATTCATGGTGGAGTGGAACCCCCATAAAAACCAACAAAGCAAAACTTTAAGTGTCTGGAAATGCTTGCCAAGCATAAATAAAGGAACAGGACATAACAATTTGAGGTATTACATTCATTTTATGTGTATTTACCCTACCCCATAGACTTAACTTTATAGGTGCCCAATGTCCTTCAATACCTCTTTAATTAACGCACCCAAATTTAACCTAATTATTTGTGGTATGTCCCTTGGGACAAGCATTCCCAGTAGGTAATAGACTCAGCACAAAGTCTAACTGGCCAATCAGACAACACACTAAAAGGTGTATTATCTTCAACAGACATGCTCCAACTTCTACAATTCAATAGACTAACCAGATGCATGTCCAAAATCATTAACTGTCTGTTCAAAAACTGAAACAGATGAATTGAATTCCAAAATAAACACTGAAGGATCATTAGCCTAGAGAATGTATTTGCATGCTAATATATTATGCACAAATCAAAGGAGTTGTTTACTGTGATGCAACTCAGACCCTTCCTCTTCCTCATATTCAATCTTTTGGATAAAATCTTTTGTAACTAGCACTGCCCCCTATGGCAACCATTTTATAGTAGTGCCCAGGACAGTTTCTCAAATGGCCAAAGGTGTCCATAGGCCCAAGATCACCCAGTCCGTTGAATGGCTGGTCTGACAGTCCACAGCACTTTGGCTCTCTGTCACAGCTGAGAATCCCACAGTTCAGTGACATGCTGAGATACCTCAGTCCTCCGCTCGACCTCGCCTATTCACTCAGTCACTCCAAATACCATCCTCTGCTCAGTTACATGGAAAACAAGCAATGCTGCCATTTTATGATGTATAGTTGATTGGGTGTTGGTCTTCAGCTGTGGAAAACTGGTTTCAAATGTGTATGCAGCTATTGTGCTGAGGACATAATACATAAAATTACATGTCTCACCACAGAGTGCTTACAACACAGGAAACTAGTTTTCGTTATAGAGGGACTGTCAATATGGGTGCAAGACCTGGTGCTGTAAAATTATTGACAATTCCTCACAAGAGTATACAGAGATATATCTATATCTGCTCCCACACAGCTCTAGCCCACTGTATTTGGCCACCTGAGCCAAAGAACAAGATGGTGCTCCGACACCCCTGCCATGTGTGTAAGTTGTTCAGACTGGCACTTGACTTTTATTTAGTCACTAGTGATGCAACAGCATTGTCTATTCCACCTGAGAACAGCTCACACCCCAGGCCCTGGCATCCGGCACCTGAACTGCTGCCTCTCTGCGCAACGGTAGAGCTGGTCCAGTGCAAACACTACCAGGTTCTGCCAAACTGATCAATTTACCTGAATTGTTACAATTTAGTATTAGATGGGGGACTTCTTTTAAGCCGATACAAGGCCCTTCCTGCTAGAACTATTTTTACTAAAATGTACAAACTGTTCTGCCAGCCACTCCTAAATCAAGCAGCTCTTAAAACAGACCCTCATAAAATACCGCTGTTGAACTCTCTGTTCTGAAAATATTTGTATGAAATTACCGAGCCCTAAAATGACTCACTGGATGTTATCCTCTGGTTTCTAGCCACCCAGTATTTGCATACATTTTTGGTGATTTAGGGAGCATTCCTTAAGGCTAGCAATGGCTGCTAGTCTGAAAGACTAGATGCTCCTTCCAGTATCAGAGGCAATTGCTGGGGAGGACCCTGAGGGAGATTTTGCTCTCACGTACTGCTTGTGAGCTTCCCCCAGGGCTTGTTTTAACATCCTCATGTGTGTGAATGTTCTGTGGAGCTTTCTAGCAAGAACAAGACATTCTGGGAGCACCTCCTTGCAAAATTGAGATTTGAGCTCTACAGAAAGGGGTTTTTAAAGTGCTCTTCCACTTACATAACCTCTAGGTGGCGCTGTGACATTAAAAACTGCAGATACAGAATTCATTCTTCTGCTTTCAGAAATAATGCCCTATTTTCCCTGCTCTAAACTTACCTGGGCGAAGCTTTCCTTAAAATATAGAAACCAACATGGGGAAGATCTATTGCACCCATAAAGAACCATCACAAGCACACAAAGAATGCCTCATGCAGAGAAGCTTTTAAAGCCCAAAAGACTGACAATGCCATACACTGAGGTGGGGCACAGTCTGGTTTCGGAAGGGCTCGTAAAAACATTCCAAAAACCCAGGCACACTGTTTCCATTGTTTCCTGACTCTTGTGTGTTGGCCCATGGGTTGCTTCTGCTGTTGTCATCCCTGAGGAGTCCAGGCTTGCATCACACTAAGCAAGAGGATATGTTGGATGAATGGATGTCTGTGTTGCAGCGGTACGAGATGCCATTTTTTCCTGTGCACCTGCTAGAATTAGTTGCTTAATGGTGGTGGATCACAATGTGCATGTGTAATCATATGTTTCAAAAATAAATAGCTCCTCTCTTCTTTCTCTTGTTTTATTACAACAAAAGGCATTGTGATTGAAAGTACACCAACATGATTATTAGTGTAAGAGATAGTATGATACTGCCACCTCATGGCAGTCCTAGAGACATAAACCTTGCAAGCTAAGGCTTTTATTTTTAAAAATACACTTTAGCCAAAGGAAGGAAAGTGCACACTTTTTAAAAATGTGGATGGAAATGGATAGTGTCCCCATTTGAATGGGGCCCAAGTAGGTCTCAGACCAACTGAAATTTGAACAGAAATTTGGAGAATCTCAACAAACTCAACCATCCTTGGTTCTCCCATTTCTAATGGTAATTGATAATGTTTGCAGAATGAATTATGCTTGACTAAAGAATATGAAAATAGCTATTGGATTGTGCAGAAATGGATAGACTGACTTTGTCTCTCAAGGAGAAAGAAGAAACATATTATTACCAAACTTGGGACTTCTTTTATCAATGGCTAGAGAAGCGGGATTACGCTTAGGGCTGAAATATACAGTAATTGTAGAGAGAATAAGATAATAACCCAGTAGGACTGATGTCTTTTGAATGATTATTTGTTTCATTTGTAGAAAAAAATAATAAAAATAATAAAAAATTAAGAATATGAAAATAGCTGAAGAATAGGAACATATGTGGAAATAAAAGTACTTTCTAATGAAAACGTATATCATTTTCAAAACAGCAAATCTATGAAGTTTAGTCTAGTAAAATGTCAAATGTCCTAATTTTAAAACTTCTTTTCTTTATCCACAAGCCAAATGTGTATGGATTGCCACCCTTGAAAGCACAGGACCAATATTTAAGGGTAGTATTGTTTCATCTGGTGTAACTTTCAAGCTAGCTGAGAGCTATAATTTGTGAAAGTATGCTTTCTTTTTCTGCTGGATTTGTCTGCATGTTTTACAACATAAATGGCAAAATGTTCCAGTTTACTGGACTGGGATCTAACTGATGCTCAGAAAAACGGTGCTGACCTGAACTTGAACCAGATCTCCAAACTCATTCAGAGTGGGTCCCCTCCCATTATGGAGCCAAATCTAAAATCGCTCAGCTGCCTTGAACCCGGCCCAGCACTGAACAATAACTGAATGCGAAATCAGTTGAAGTAAAATTAATTCAGTCAACAGGATCATTACAGGATCTTTGGAAACACAGAAACAGAGTGAGTCAGAAGGGGTCTCCTGGGCCATCTAGTCTGACCCCTGGCTCCAGAGTGGTAAGAAAGAGCATCTCATTCCTCCAGTCCTGGAGTGGCAGGAAAAAAAAATTCTTAGGAAACTAGGGGAGATGAAATGGAGGACGGGTGTGTGTGCAAATTGGTGGCTAGCCTGTGAGCCTGCATTTGCCTTGAACCAAGCGCAGATTGTTTCTCTGAGATGCATTCACACACTCTGACTAAACTACAGGGCAATTTGACTTGCTTAAAGATCAACATTCCAGACAATGTACAAGTGTACCCAATTTTTCAGTCCAAAATGTCTCTCTAGTTCAGATGATGACCCTGAACTGCCCTTTAAAGCAAGGAAGCCCATGAAGCAAGAGAGATTTGGTCAAAGAAAAGCCCGCAAATGTTCTGTATACAGACGAAGAGCCTCATCTTGCCAAGTCTGTAAATAAGACTGTAAGGATTTCTTTGGTAGATCAGACCAAGGTGCATCAAGTCTAGCAGTATCCATAGACAGCAAGATGTCTGCAAAGCAGGAACAAAGCATCTGTCCCCTCTTCTGTTCTCACTAAAAAGAAGAGAGATGAAATCATGGGGGACTGGTCTGAGGAGGATTTGAAGGGTTTGCGTCACTGAGTGAATCCTTGCATTCCTCTCCTGTAGCCACAGGGTACAAAGCAAGAAACAAAAAACCTCAGGCGTCAGTCTGTTGAGTGGCCTGTTGGAAGGCTTTGTGGTGACAGGGCTTTTTCTCTTGCTCCCACACAAAATGCCTGTCCTTCAAAAAACCGACAAACAATAAGGAAATCACCCAGCAAACAAGCAGGAAAAAGAAGACAATGATGGACAAACAGCGAGGGAGTAGGGAGGGAATTCCTGACCTACTATGTGGAAAAAGGACAAAGATAACTGAAGCAGAAAGGGACAGGAAACCAGTGTGAGAGAGGGGCATGAAGTGGGACGGGAAAGGTTAGAAACAAGCGAGGGAACGTTGTCAAGTGCCAATTGTCTATCACTTGTGCTTTCTGTGGAGAACTGTGAGCCGTTCTAGCAGGGAGAGAGCAACGTGCAGGGCCCTCTTTCACCCACCCGAGTGCAAATTGACCATTTAACTGAGGAAAACCTTTGAGGGCCACAATCACTGTCCACAGAGGTGGGTTGGGGCAGAGCCCAGGTCATGCTGGCGCTGCTTCTAAGTAAAGGCCATTTTGCTGGGTAAGGGGAGGTGGGGGAAGAGGGTTTGTGCATGTGTGTATGTGGGTTGGAGAGTGGGTCAATGTGAGCAAGTATGTGTGACCGTCTGAGCACGTGCAGGTGTGTGTGTGCGTGCACGCATGCGTGCAAGCAAATGAGCCTATGAGATATCAGATAATGAAGGAGGTGTGTGCATATACACACGTGCACCTAGCCTCGGTCTTGGGCAATCTGGCCAGACCCAGCGAGGTTATCAGGGTCTAAAAGTTGTGCACCTGCAACTTTACAGCACTGGGTTTGCCTCTGTACTGGAAAAGCTGAGCTGGATAATAGGGTGGACCGGGTGGTAGAAGGCATGTCCCCCCACATTCCCTTCTTATTCCTTTTAAACAGAGAATATAGATCAGCTTCTGGGAATTTGTATAATGTGCATACTGAAGTTTATTTGTTATCATTTCATGCTGTCAGCTCCTACCTGTGGCAACCCTCTGAGGCCCCCCAGCCTGCCCTGTCCTTGGCAGCTCCATTCATCTCTACCGAGTTCCTGTGCGGTTTCACTCCATCTTATATTTGCTCTTCCATTTCATTGTCCGCCTTTGACTTTCCCTAACACCACTGTCTTCTCCAATAAGTCTTGTCTTCTTTTGATGTGAGAAATACTGACGTTTAGTCCATCTCTATTAGCCTGTCAAACACCTGACACCAAACAACAAAATAGGAGAATATTTCCATTGCTATAAAGATTTTTAATTACAACCACGATATCATTAAATAGTGGTGATCTTTTCACTGAGTGGGTGAGATGGAGGTGGAAATATAAATATGGCTATAATGCTCGCATTTGTTTCTTACATTAAAAGACACTTACATTACATTTCTGACTAAGCAGCTCTGGGTGGTAGGCAAGGTTCCACTCCATTCCATTCTCATGACCACCCTGTGGAGCAGGCTAGCCTGAGAGGCAGTGGCTGAGCCAGGGCAGGGCCAGCCCTCCCGTTTGGCAAAGTGTAGAACTTATACTGGGCCCCGAGTATAAGTCCCCTTGCTCCAATGCCCGACTCTCACTGTTAGCTTCTGCCTCTTCCTCACGAGTAGACGCCTCTGTCGAGCCGTCAGGCACGACACAAAGTGAAGCAGTTGCCACCCCTGGCAGATGCTGGCCAGCAGTGGCAAGGTGCTGGACGAGAGGCCCGTGTGGTGTTCTGTGTACCCGCTCAATGAATATGCCGTCTCCAGGTACAATGGAAGAAACTGCCCCTGTATTCATGCTGGACAGATGCACCTACCAACCAGTTGTTCTTTTGCACAGAATTGGAGGGATGCCATCTAATTCTTCTTAAACAGCAAAATGCTCTGGGCCAGATCTGGGCCAATGCGACCCACTCGTGTAGGAATTTGAACCCAGGTCTTCCCGGTCCTAGTCTAATACTCTAAACTCTCATCCCCAGAAGACTTTCTCTACCTGGCCCCTGCTTCCTCCTCTTTTAGGTCTTTTGGCAGCTTCCTCGTGGTCACACCTGCAACCTTGCTTTCAGTTCTATGTTCAGGAGATAGCCACTAAAAGATGTGGGTGGAAATGTGACCCATCCTTGTATAATGGGGGGGGGGGGGGAGGAGGTCTTTGCATGAGGGGCTCATCTTGTGGAGTGGGGAGGTGCTTTGGAAGCAGCGGGCAATGCCCTGCTTCTTCAGGGGCTGTTTCCAAACTAGAATGAAAGCTTTCTGTATCACAAAGCCACCGCTGCCTCCTTTTAAGCATGGGAAATGGTTCCTGAGGGAAACAGGCCCCTAGGAGGCACTTTCAAGGATGAAAACTAGGCATTTTACTTCCCTTCCCTTCAGCTTTCAGGCAATATTCTCCCACCCACACCAGCAAAGCAATTCATGAGAAGGAGGCAGCCGTCTGACAGTCTGCAGATTGTGGGACATGGAACATTCCTGCTCTGCACTCTTTGTTCAGTGCTAGCTCTACACGCCAGATTTCAGCTTCCAGCATTCCTACCACTGGCCATGCCCTCAGTTAGGTGGCCTGGCTCTACATTGATTCACAAATGCCAACTATGGGCAAGGTCTTAGCAGTTCCTGGATGTGTTCCTGTTGTGGATGTTAGCCAGAGCTCATCACTGTTGATTGACCAAAGCAGAACACATTAATGAACCGGCTGTAATGCTTCTTCCTCTTGGGAAACATTGAAACTACTTGGCCTGGCTTGCCACTCTGTCGTGGCACAGTGCTGGCCACGGACCTATTTTATGAGGCTCCCAAGGGAACCTACTTTGTGAAAGAAGTTCTGTGTGAAGACATCAAACACTGTTTTGCTTTGCTTTTTAAGCCAAGCCTTTGGTGTGCCCAAAAAGCATCACCCACCTCGTTTTCCTGATGTTTGCCCACAGAATTGGGTAGGATTCCAGGCACTTTTCTGGACTGCTTTGCCACATTGGAATGGTTTCAACACAGTTCCAAGAAAAAAAGTAACACCTTTATAGGTTGAAATGAACAAGGCTCTTTATGGAATGGCTTTGTCCAAATTTTGGCATTGCCCATGTTATGAACAAGGCTAAAGGTGTCTGCGTGCACGACAATGCGATGGTGCCAGAGGATGCTCAAAGCACCCAGTGCATCTTAGCTTCAGGCCTTGGCTATAATGTACTCTCTATCAATACTTTGTGGGGCCTCCATTGTTTTGTCTTATCACAGAATCACAGAATAGTAGAGTTAGCAGGGGCCAGTGAGGCCATCGTGTCCAACCCCCTGCTGTTGCAGGACACCAATTTACACCACCACGTGTGAAGCCACTCGTAACAAGAATTCAAAAAGAACGAGGCACAACTCCAGTTAAGCTCGGATTCCTTAACCTGTCAGATTGCTTCAAATCTCAGCAATGTGGTGGCCAAATTAGGAATTTTTCTGCCTCCAGTTGTTATTATTATTATTATTATTATTATTATTATTATTATTATTATTATTATTAACATTTCTATGCCGCCCCTTGCTGAAGCCTCGGGGTGGCTTACAACACAAAATACATTGAAATACAATAGAACATAATAAATTACCAATAAATACAAAAATACAAAAAATACACTGAGATACAAACATAATAATATAAAATTAAAATTAACAGTATAAAATAAGTAAATAAAGAATATAGGAGGAGAAAAGAGAAGGAAGAAGAAGTTGCCCTGGCCAGATCATATATTTTAACAATTAAAATGATGTTTAAATAAAAAGGTCTTTACCTGGCGCCGAAAAACCAGTAATGACGGTGCCAGGTGGACCTCTTTGGGGAGTGAATTCCATAGGTTGGGCGCCACCGCAGAGAAAGCCCTCCTCCAAGTACTTACTCTCCTAATTTCTTTCATGGAGGGTTCCTGGAGAAGGGACTCTCCCGCAGATCTCAAGGGGTGGTCGGGCATGTACGGACGTAAGCGCTCGTTCAGGTAGCCAGGACCCAAGCTGTTTAGGGCTTTATAGGTCATAACCAACACCTTGAATTGGGCCCGGGCTTCAATGGGAAGCCAGTGAAGCTGACGGAGGACTGGAATCATGTGAGCATAACGCCCCGTCCCCGTCAGCAGCCTGGGAGCTCTATTTTGCACCAATTGAAGTGTTCGGACCATCTTCAGGGGAAGCCCCACATTGTACCTGATGTGAGCTGGCACTGAAAACAGCAATAGCCCTGTCACATGAACTTCTGCTACAGAAGAGCATTTTTAATATTTATGAAAAGTAACTATTGTGCAGACAAGAAAATGCATGCATTTTTGCTGTGGTTCTCCAGTTATTCAAATCGTGTCTCTGTAGTCTCATGATCCATTTGCTGCAGCTTGTGTGTTTCAGTCCTGAATATAATCAGAACCTTGAAAAGACAAAAAGGAGCACTATTACAGTTTAAAGTACAAATACAAAAGGGAACAATGTTAAAGGTGAAATACAAGAGTACCCACTGAAAGTTTCACAAGTGTCTGTTGAGTTCATTACCACAAGCACCTCTCAGTTGAAGAACCAGTCAATACCATACCGCTGAGTGCTACTTAAAAGAAAAGCAAATCTTCATATGCTGAGATCTCCTCTTTGCACAAAGGAAAATACATAATGTTCCCTATACCAAACAGGGAAAAAACCTATTCTGGGCCTAATCCAATACAGCCACTAGACTATTTCTCAATCTGTCGCATAAGAGGTATTTGCTGCTTATGTCATGGAAAGTCCACAGTTGGCAACCCTGGAAGCCAGGAGAAACCCTTGTTTCCAGACCAGGACAGTCAACAGTACTTCCTTCTGCAAGCTCTGTTGACTCGCCCCATTGCAGAAACAAGCCTTCCCACTGTTTTGCATTGCTTCTAGAACTGCTAGCTCTGTGATGCACTAGCAGTGTGTCCTGGGAATCTTGGTGTATGATTCTGGAAATAAAGAATTCATCTTTGACCCATTCCTAACATAACAGCCACTGTTCAGTGTTCTCTCTCATCATTGCTGAATAGAATCCTAGGTTCTAAAAGAAGTTGTCTTCTGCTTAATTGTGTAAATGAAGAGCTACAAGCTCTCTAAATGTGCAGCTATCCAGATATTTTGGAATACATACCAGTCACTCCAAGCCAACCTGACTGGAATAAATACATCCATCAAAAGACTGCAAAGATGACTTACCCAAGAAGCAACTGAAAATGAATGCACTGTGTTCAAGATGTTTGTTAGCCAAGTTATGAAAAATTACAAGCAAACATGACAGCTGTAAATGTAGCTAAATTTTATTAGAATGAATTAAATCACACAAAATGGTCCTGCTTGTGAAACACTGTTCATTTAAAAAAGAAAGAAAACTATGCTGCGGTACAGTCTCAATGAAACAGTTCATAACTCATACTGGAAAATACAACCCCACATCTAAAAGTTCAATTTCTGAGGAAAATAATGGATGAATATATACCATCTGTAGGCCTACGCTTCTCCTTCTGAATCTCCAAACATCAGGTCATCCTTCTTTGACTCATTCCTTAACTGGAGAAGAAAGGCCAAACAGGAGAATGACTTTGGTCCAATGTATAGATTCTGACTAAAGGCCAATGTGGCTTTGGGACTGGCATGAGTTTTTGGATAGGTGAAGTGGAGAGCTGGGAGATGTGGAGACAGGCATGTGTAAACGCGGCTGAGAAACACAAGCTCCCATCCTGGCAAATATTGGTTCTCAGCATCTTTACAAATTCAGTTCTATGAACAAATGTGCTGTCCACTTTGACAATCCTTTGCTTACAGTATGGATACTTTTGTCTGCTGCAAGAGGAGGCGGACTGCACAACACATTTCAATATCCTTTTTATTCTCGAGGCATTGTTTTCATTTATACTGACTCCTTGCTAAGCCAAAGCCAATATTGGCCAAAGTCCAAAAGAACAACCAGTGCACACAAATACTTCAGCATGGCTTGCTCCAACTGTTATGACATTACGTTTACCTTTCCTTCATTTTCGTTGGACACACAGCCATTTCACCCATTGCGGAAGAGAGTAAACAGACCATAGGAGAGAAGCCAGGTTCTTAACCTGCACCTTGAAGGGTCTAAGCTAGATATTTTCCTGGCCAAGTCATGGGCCCATATCGTTGTGCACTGAGAGAATGGGAATGTGAAGCAGGGAGAGGGGCTGCTGTGAGAAGAAGGGTGCTTAACCTAGTCCGTGCCTGCCACTTCACCTCCTCATATCTGCCCGGTGGCTGATTTCTCCTCAGCAGAGATTACTTTGGGGATTGGCTCACAGCTAGGGAAAATATTTTTAAATGGTCAGGACAATGGTGGAGTATCCTCAGACTCTGATTGTCTGCACTCCCTTCCATCCCTGGTTTAGTATTATGAGGGAAACACATAGGTGGGAATATGCAAGATTGGAGGCCTAGAGTTAAATTCACATCCCTTCAAAAATTGAACATGGCTTCTCCACTCTGTAGAGGGAAGCAGTTGCCTCAGGGAACAGATTACTAGTGTCAAGAGAGGGCAGGAAAGGGTAAGTTGTCTAGGGCACAATCCAGTGAAGCTCCCTGTAACTCTTTGACCTCAGACATGGGGGGAGCATAGAGGGGAAGGCCGCGTCTGCATTCTCTTCCAATTCTCCTCCAATGAGCAACGGCTTCTTTAGCCTGCTTGCTGCCATGTCTTCACTGGTACCTGAACATAGGAAGCTGCCTTCTCCCAGGTCATTTCATTGGTGCCACGTACCAACTAGAGAAAGATTCACAAGAGGAAGGTGGGGGGCCTGAACAGTGGGGCCCAGCTGATGGCCACAGTGGGGGCTTGCTGCAGCTGACTGTCTTCCATTGGAAGAGCCTGAGCCATTCCTGGACATTTCCAAGCTCTGGAAGCAAAGCCAGAGGGATTCATTCTTGGGAAGGCAGAGGATCAAACGGAACATCAGAAGTCCTAGTAGAAGGCAGAGCATGGGGTCTCTTAAAAGCAATATGCTCACTTAATTAACTAATTGTGCCGATTTACAGCCAGCTATAAATCAGTCCAACTGGACTGTGCTCTTTGTTGCAGGCAGCACTATTCCAGTTCAGAGCTTTGCTTTGTTCTTCTTTAATCTTTGGTTACCACCTAGACCATTCTCTCAGACACCCCTGCCTGATCTGGGCACTTGGCAAAATGAATCTACATCCTGATATCTGGACAAGATGTATTTCTCCCTTTGGTACTTCCTGGGGAGACTTTAGCCTGGCACTTGCTGGCCCAGGAACAGGAAAACTGGCCCATCTAGTTCAGTAGTGTTGACTAGCAGTGGCTCTCCAGGCTTCTAGCAGGAGATTTTTCCAGCCCTAAATGTAGATGTTGAGACCTTCTACCTGCAAAGTACATGGTCGAGCACTGAACCAGAACCCCTCTCCATACATGTACCAGGACATTCCAGCTCTTACTTTCAAAACATGGTACTAGAGTCCTGGAATATTTCTGTAAGAAGTTCTGTGTTTACACCTACCCAGAGCTGAGAAGAAAAGGTTGGGAAAGAGCAGTCAGAATAAGCTCCTTGCGACGCTTTTCTGACCTGGTTTTGTGCCAGTTGTTCTCTGCAGAGAAGCAATGGAATAGTGTTTAGCTGGGCTGATGGTTACGGTCAACCAGATTTTAGCTGCTAACCATGTGAACGAAGATTGGACAATGCCTGCTTGTCCCAGATGTACTTAAAACTTATTGGTGAATTACTTTCAGCAGCCCACTTGTAGTTGCCACCACCTCTTCCTTATCTGGGGCACCTTATACTCCTTCTTTCGAATATTTTCAAGAGAAAAATCCCTCTCCAATTATTAACATGGGTGTTTATTTTATAGATTGTCACTTGTGCATTATCTGTCCTCCAAGCACAGCCTCCATTTATATCAGTGTGGGTTGATCCTGCTAAAATACTGATGGCCCTGGAAGTGGTGTTTTTACTTCTGAAGCACAGGACCATTCAATGTGGAATTGCTGTGATGAATGGACCAATTGCAGCTACAGCCGTACGAAATCTTAGTTGAGCCCCAGGCCAGCTGAAGTCCACATGCTTTAAGGCACCTAATTCTTCAGTGGATCAGATTGCAAAGTACTCTCATCCTTGCAACACAGACACTTCCAGTCCTGCTTTCTCTGTCCAACAGACCTGGCAGTGATGTACAGTGGTTAGAATCTCAAATTAGGAAGGGAGATCCTGTGGTTCCAAACTTTACTGTCCACCATAAAGCTCACTTGATGACTTTGGGCCAATCACCATCTCACAGCCTAAGCTACCTCACAGGGTTGTTTTGAGGATAAAATAGGGGATTACCTTGAGGAAATCATATAGGGAAAAGTCCTAGTCATTTTCTGGCTCTGGCCCAGCTCATTGTTGGCTTCCATGCAGTAAACTACAATGAGGAGCTATAGGATTTTTTTGATATCCAGATGTAAGTTTGGAGACTGTGTCCAGTCTTGGAGGTGGGAACTGGCACTCTGCTTCCTCACAGCCCACAGGGGAAGAACCACACCAACTGCTCTCCAAGGTCAGGAAAAAGGGGGCAGTTTAGTAGGTGGGGAGGGGAGAGGAAGAGATTGGAGAGGCCAGAGTATGAGGTATCCTGAAGCCACTCCAGGCTGTTTCCCTCCCCTTCTGAGATGTCCCGGCTTGGCAGGTGAAAATGCCCATCTAGCAAAAATGCCATGTTGGAAGACAGGGAGGCAAAGAGTGCCACTGCCATTCCTGCTCGGCCTTCAATGCTTGTCCCTGCCAAGTTTAGAAGTTTACAGGCCTCTCGTAGGACTGCGCTCTTAGCCAAATGTGCCATACAGGCAAAGAGGTGGGAGGAATTCTTGGGCAGGATTGCTTCGCATGAAGCATGAAACTGGAGGAGCTGGCAGGAGACTTCACCTGGCTGAAATGTTTGAGGGAGACAAGAAAAGAAAGCTTTTTGAAAAATCTAAGTCAGCAAGAAATGGTCAAGGAGAATGGAGTTTATTTTCAGGAATGTTTTAAGAGGCGTGGAGTCAAGCAATCTTAGGAGGTCCATTTCTTTTGCCGTCCTTTGCTAGAAATAGTGGTCTATCTTACAGGAATGCTTGGATGTTTTAAAAGGTCAGCATTGCTGAAATGTTGCACATTCCCTTTGAAAAGAAAACTGGCCTCTTTGAACTGCAGGGGTTGGGCTTGCATTTAAGGCCCTGTTCATGGCCTCTTTTGAATGGCTTGTGCTCTAAAAGCAACTCTCTTTAAATCATTGCGAATGGTATGACTTCTGCTCATCAATTACCTTCCTTAATTTTCTAATGTGAGGAAGGGGTCTTCCAGAGCCACACTGGTGTCCTGAAACCAAAGAGCATTCTGAGAGAGCTCTTTCCAAGTCTGGGGCAATGGGGCTGCACCTGTTGCATCCTCCCAATGCACACCTGATAGCACAGCTTACCTGTAAGCCGTATACTAGCAATGCATGTAGATGCTGTGTATTTAGGAGGAGACGATGCCTGCCATGTCCTCTCTCTATAGCACCTATTTTTTGTATTGAGCAGAATAGCTGCCTGGAGCTATTGCTTGTTGGCAGGGCTGGTCAGGGGGAAGGACAAGAAGGCCCACTTCCATCCTGTTCGTACATACGGAAAGGAACTGGAGCGGCAGTTGAGTCTTCCCTGAATGCTGGTGGCAGGACAGCATCCTCCACTGCTCCTGAGGACAGTAAGCTCGCTTGGGGGGCAAAGGGCCGCCTGCGTGGCTCAAGCCTCTGCCCACCAGCCTTTGCTGCACTTCCCCCTCCCCTCTCAGCAGCTTTCACCTGAGGTGGCCACTGCACCCTGACTAATAGTAGGCCCAGCAGATGCTATGCTGTCATGGTGTGCCACTGTTTTTGGCATATGGTCCATGGTTGAATGTGTACACACAGTGCACTCTCCCATCAGGAAGCAGCTGCCCAAAAGAGAGACCAGGCTGTAAACCATTTCTGATGTTCTCGTAGGGATGGAAGAACCAGCAAGGTCCCGGCTTGTCAGGGATCAGGAAGTTCTACCTCGCTGCTCGATTCTCCTCGTTGCTGCTCTTGACTGCAATCTGTCAGGGGCAGGGGGTAGTTCACATTTCAGGCCACACTTTTGGAATGGACTACAGCATAACAACAGTTTATCTTTTTAAACCTGTGCAGTTTCGGAGTGCACGCTTTTCTGTCATGAACACAAATCTGGAAATGTGTGGATTGCCTCCTCCGCATACTCCCAAAATGCACTTATGTTTGCTTTCACATTAAGAGGTGTGAGTGGGGCAAATTGGAGTGAAAGACCAAGTTTAAAAATTATTGTAATCTCTTGACCAAAGGCCTGAAGATTTTGTCTGTTTAATTATGGTGGCGAACCTAGATTCGCCCATGAATTGACGCCACAGCACTAGGATGGTAGCCTTTGAAAAAGGTCTGTTTGCAGAAACCATGTTCTAAAATGGGTTTAAGATTAATGTATTCTACTTCCATGCATCTCTTGTTCCATTAAGATGTGGAAAGGATGGCACATGCTGGCAAACCATAAAGGAGCACATTAGTTGTGCTTGCCGATGCTCCTGCCCGGAGCTTTCATTGCACCTTCTCCATCCTTGCAGCAAGACTGGGGAGAATGGGAAGTGGAGAAAAGGGACACGAAGCTGCAGAAAGGGAACTGCTCTGCCCACCCTTTGATCTGTCGTCCTCTGTGCAGCTCTGAGTTCTCACCCCACTCCAGCTCAGAGACCCTGCACAGGGACATAGAGAGGGCTCCCTTTCTACATTTTGTCTTCTCAGCAAACCAGTTGTGTTGAGGGGACATCACCTATCTCATGCTATGGATGTTCTAGTCCCAATTCAAGATTTTGCCATATTTTGTCTTACTCCAGAGCCTATTTATTTATTTATTTATTTATTTATTTATTACTTTGCTATACCATCCCATACTTAGACATCTTGGGATGGTTTACAACAAATTAATTCTAAAAAATAGAAATAAAAGTAACAGTTGCCCAGCATCCAATGTTAAAATAAACCTGCTAACTAAAACAAGTTAACAATTAAAATACTGGGAGAATAAAAAGGTTTTTGCCCACACCGAAAAGAAAGAAGCGTCAGCACCAAGTGGACCTCTCTGGGGAGAGTGTTCCAGAATTGCAGCGCCACCACAGAGAAGGCCCTCCTCCGGGTAGTCATGCTCTTGATCTCTTTCAAGGACGGCTCCCGGAGGAGGGCCTCTGACTCAGATCTCAAGGGGTGGGAGGGCACATGGGGGAGAAGGCGCTCCTTCAGGTATCCAGGACACAAGCCATTTAGAGCTTTATAGGTCGTCACCAGCACCGTAAATTGGGCCCAGACTTCAATAGGCAGCCAGTGTAGATGATAGAGGACCAGCGTTACATGTGAACACCTGCCGGTCCCTGTTAATTATCCTGGCAGCTCTGTTCTGAACCAATTGAAGTATCTGGACTGTCTTCAAGGGCAGCCCCATGTAGAGCACTTTACAAATCAGCAGTCATGGTTCTTTCCACAGAAATCAGGCAGCAAACCCCTCAAAAGTCATGCCATATAATGGCAGAGTACTAAAAATGATGGACAAACAAAAACAGCAACTTGGTGTCCCAAAGTTACGTACTTTCAGGGTGTGAGATGTGTGGCCCTGAGCTTGGAAAGAGCCACCCATAGAGGCTGAAGAGTTATCTCAATATTATTTAATCTGCATTTTAAGTGCTATTTATTTGATTTATTGAGCCTTTCTGCAAAAAAGTATTAAATAGAAAGCAAATGTAAAACACAATAAAAAGCACACCAGTAAAAGAAGTAAATGGCACCCAACCACTGAAAACTCACTTCAGCAACAGACTGCCTTACGTGCCAAAGGTTTGCCGGAATAGAACACTTTTATTTGCTGGTGAAAGCATGCCAGCAAGGGGACCAATCTAGCCTGCCTTGGCAGGAATTTATAGAGCTTGGGGACTGTTATTGGTGAGAACAGTCGCCTAGCTTTTCATCAGGAAAGGCACAGTCCTGTGCATGGTTAGACGGAAAAACACCTCCAGCTTCCAGCATGGCCCAGACAGGGCTAATGCTTGGCTTATTACTTCCAGTCGGTTACAACTCAATGCTTCAAGAGCAAGAAGAGAGCTTCTTTCCTCCCAGTCCTTACTGCAGGGATAGAGTATTCTCGACATCGTCACTGACATACATGCGTTATGTGTCATCAGTGATGTCACAGGGACTGATGAGCAGATGTCCCACAGAAGTTGCCCAGAAATGTTCGCAGCTCTTCGAATTAGCTTGAGAGCAAATCACATTTAACTAGCAATCCCCAATGTTGCTGTTTTGAGTGCAACCATTATATGAATCAGGGTAGTAAGTAGCAGTCCTTACCAGAAGATTTTCTGTTGTGTTTATACTGCTTTAAGAAAGTAGACTTTGCATACAGTCTACATTTGTTTATTCCAGCTTGGTGGAACTAATGAGCCTACCACTCTTTTCATGATAACATCCTGATTCTGTGCTTTCTCTTCAACTTCTTCAATAAAAAACGTATGTTCCTTTCTTCTTAAGTTTTCCATGGGTGAAGACTCAGATCATATTTTTCCATTTTTTCATAGTGTTGATGCTATCCATGCACGATGACAGTAGAATTAACTGTTACATTTAGACTGAGATCCCAGCTATTTACAGAAATAAGCACCATTGAATTCAATGAAATGCAGTTCCCAGTAAATCAGTTAGATTCTGGTGTCAACATGAACTGTTACTTTGCTGTCAGACAAATAAAGGACACTTGATTAACTCTGAAAAAAATCCACATGTGATAGCCTTGGAAACAACCATAATTAAAGTGATGTTGTTGTTAATCTTTAGTTATATTGGCATGGGATTCTTATGTGCTGGCTAACCAGGGGGCCTGCCCTTATTGTTCTTCTCAATGTATGGGCTGGCCTCTTGAAAGAGAATCAAGTTAATTTAGCAGTAAGGAACATCTGTTCCTGGAGAATTTAAAAGGAAGCATGCTTGGTGAAATGTGGAAAAATTTATTGGTGTCCTTTTAAAAGCTTTATGGCTGGATTAATGAATAACCTGCACTTTAATTAGTCACTTCTATTCTCCCACTGTCTTATAATTTCTTCTTTGCTACTATGAACTTGTCCACTCTTTTTAACTTAGTCACTCACTGCCTAAACATGCCAATGGCTAGGGCTGACCTGCTTTTATTCATGCTTGGAATTGCTTACCTTACACAACGAAGCTCTACAGAAACGTCTCTGCGGACAGGTATGGCTACAATTTCATATTAGTTTCTAATCATGAAATCAGAATAACTTTGAATAAAATCATCTGACGTTGGCTTCATCTATTTCTGTAAAGTCTTCTGTACTTATTTTATTCCAGTGGCAGCTGTTGGTTGGAACAAGGGTAGAATCACACAGCTGTTCTGCAAGGAACTGGATGGTTTCCCCAGCTCCCCCATGTCCAAAATGTACTGTTATGCAGCAAAATGGCCATCTGAATGATTCACTGGGGGACAGAGCTGATGTGTGATTGACATGCTCCACTGAAATAAAGGACCTTTCCCGAGTTGGACACAACCCATTATTCTAAACCCCCATTGTTTGCATCAGTTTAGTGTGATGTGGAGAAATGGGGGGTACTGAGATAGTCATAAAGGGAAGCAAATGTGCAGTGGGGTATGTGATAAATATGAAGCTAAATCTGGAATATCTTCACAAAAGTTTTCACCTTTAACAAACTTCTTCAGATAGAGATTTTTCACTTTCATTTGGTCTAAGAATACAACATGTTGTGGGATTTTAATAACAAATGTTAAAATCTTGGCAATAAGCTTTGATAACCATAGAATAAAGTGTGAAGTTGTTTTTTTTCCTTCTGCTGTTTAGCATGTGTAAAGTTAGGTTCTCGATTTCTGGATAACACCATTTTTATTTTGGTCTGAATGTGCAGAAGCACTGTTACTTTTGTAAATGATATAAACATAGCTTGAGCTATTCTTTGCAAAGGTAAAGCTGCAAAAATGGAGAAAACATTCAGTTGTACTTCCTAAATTTAAAAACACGAGTGATGACTTGATTAGAAATACAGTAGGTAACAATGAGATGTATTCAACTAACTCAAAAGTTATTTAATATTTTGTGGTAAATTAGAGAATAATAGCGCTACAGTGTGCTTTTTTCCCTACTCCCACTTCTGTACTTTATGCCTTCCAGGTGCTAAGTGTGGGCAGAAAGTCTATGAAACAAATCCATGGCATTCATATAGCTCTCTCTCTCGGATTGTTGGTGGGAGCCAGGTGCAGCAAGGTTCCCATCCATGGCAGGTGAGCAGCTCCCACTTTGTAGCACAAACCTACTTCAAAGCTAACATCTATCATGCAGGAGAGAAAAATCTGGAGAACTGCATGTCTTTGACCTTTACTTTATAGGTTCTTTTGCTTCATAGGCTGCTGTTTGCCAAGAGCACTGGAGCAGATACTGACAGCAAGAACAATTGTCTTTTTCTCTAGGCTGCCAGAAAATTGTGTGATTAATCATACTGTTTTCATAGTAAAAGCCATTATAAGAAAGTAGACAGTTCCAGTCATTTGAAAAATCAAAACTTATTCTCAGATCCGTAGGCAAGGCCAGACAAAGGAGGTAAGTGCCCCATAAGGAATAGTTTGTGTCACCCCTCCCACCGCTAGACTCACGGTTTCCTGGGTGTTTCTGCCTACTTGAAGGAAAGGCACCTTTGGCATTCAAATTATATCGAAATCATAAACTGGATGCTGCTGTTGATGATATTTATATCCCACCCTTTTTCCTCTTGTGAGGAACCCAAGGTGGCTTTCATAATCTCCTCCTTTCCATTTTATTCTCCTAACAACAACCCTGTGAGGTAGGTTAGGCTAAGGGTCAGTGACTGGCTCAAAGTCACTCAGTTAGCTTCATAGCTTGTGGGGACTAGAATTCAGTTCTCCTAAATTCCAGTCTAACCATGATATCACAATTTACAGTCCTAGAGTTTACATTATTAGTTTACAGTCCTAAAAAAGCTTCCTTGAAGTTACCTCCATCAAAATCAAGACAATGTTTCTTTATTATTATTCATGGTGAATATATCATTATTTCCTTTAAGAATCTAACCTGTAGGGCAAGCTTGCCCTCCTCCAAAATGCCCTTTGCTCCTTCCGTGTCTCTAGGAGCGTAGGAAGCAAAGCAAGACCACTGGTCCATCTAGCCCAGTATCCACGTCTCCATCCTTCCTCAACAGGTGATCCTCCAGATGTTTTGGATGACAACTCCTAGGATTCTTCATCACCATTGGCTATGCCAAAAGGAGCTCCTGGGAGCTGAATTTCTGGGATAGTAATCCTCACTGTAATTTCCTTGGGAAGTGAGAAATTCCAGGGCCACGGTGCCTATCTGGGTTCGGCTACCCATTCATGCAAAGCAAACCATTCAATGTACCTCATATGTTCTGCTCTCTGCCTCTTTTTTGGATATGCAACAAGACATGTATTTCATAATGTGTCATGTGCTCTGTATGCTACAGGTTTCCTTGAAAAGAAATAGCCATCATTTCTGCGGTGGAACCCTTGTTTCCACCCAGTGGGTCATCACGGCAGCTCACTGTGTTGCAAGCAGGTACAGATGGACAATTCATTGGATGTCTGACCATTCATTCATTCTTTCATTGAGACGGACAGAACCGTGCATAATTCTAGAACCTGGGGTCCTTCCATGGTGGGAGGGTCAGGACAGTTAAAAGGAAGATGTTGTTCATACAGTGCAGAGTTAAACTATGGCATTCACTTCCATAAGATATAGCGATGGCCACCAATTCAGATGGCTTTGAAAGGGAATTGGGCAAATGCATGACAGAGAAGACTCTCAATTGCTGCTAGACTTGATGGCTATAAAAGTAGCCCATGAGTGATGAACATCCGAGTTATAAGCAACCTGCACTTATGAACGAAATGCCATAAAGCCCATTAATTTAAAAAAATTACTGTGGAAAATTGCTATCACCATACAGAGAGAGGAAATGAAAGGGGAGAGAGGAAGAGCTTCCAAAGCATTACCATAGAGAGACAGGTGGGGGGGGCGCTCCAAAGCAAGACTTTCTGCCCCCCCCCCCCCCCGCAATCCAGCGAGGGAAATCTCTCTGGCATCTCCTTGCTGTAAAGAGGAGGCACTGGTGAATTTGGGTTGGGGGAAGGCCTAGAGACATTCATGGGTTTTCCACTTTCACGGGGGTCCTGTACCCCTAACCCTTGCAAATGTTGAAGGCTGACTATACATGATCCAGCTTACAGACAGATTCAACTTAAAGACCAATTTCTGTTTTCTCAGGAACAGAAACCGCCCATAACCTGCCGGTACGCTTCCTCCAATATCAGAGGCGGTACACCTGTGTGTATCGCTTGCCCGCAGATTTGGGCAGGGGGGCACTCACGGGCTGCTGGTGGGTTTTTCAAGAGCAGCTGGGTGGCTATTGTAGCAACAGAATAGCGGACTAGATGGACCCTTGGCCTGATCCAGCCTAGCTCATCGAATGATATATATTTTGTTATCTATTTTTAAATGCACGTTGCTTTGGAAATGCCTATTAAAAGGCAACATATACATTCAAAAAAGAATAAATATGAATAAATAAATACACATTTTAAATGTGTGCTATGCAATAACATTTCTATATACAATTGGGGGTTGGTTTAGTTTAAAAAAAAGAACAATTTTGTTCTTGTTATAATGATTTTCCACTACTCTCCAGATTTCTACTCAGGCAGCTGACTGTCACAGCTGGAGAACATGACCTGAACCTGAAAGATAAGGAAGAGCAAACCCTACGTGTAGAAAACATAATCAGACACCCCAAATTTAATATCAAGAAACCAATGGACTATGACATTGCTCTTCTGAAAATGAACGGTCACTTTAAATATGGTAATGTAGTCATCTAATAGAATAACCAAGGCTACCATCATTGGTCTGCGCAGTTATGAAATTCTAGATACTGTTTGCAACTCTTGTGGGGAAATGATTGAGAATCAAATAATATTGCGGTTTGCTCTAACTTCTCATTACCGGATTGGTTCAGCCAACAAGCAGTGCCTTTATTTATTTATAAACAGCTTTATTCATGCCACAGTGCATGGCTAATTTGGTGAGGAGACTATGGACTGGCTAAATCTTTTCTTCCCATGCAGGGCCATCTTAACGCATGGGCCTGATGGGCACTTGCCCATGGGCCCCATACTAATCTGTGTATGTTAACCCTTGGAAAATCGGAAAACTTCCCAAATTAACAGTAGTTGTAGTTGTTGTAGGGCCCCAGTACACTGCTTTGCCCGGGGCCCATAATGCTGTTAAGACGGCCCTGTTGCCATGATGCCATTGCGCATAGTGATAGTGCATTTGGGCAAAATTGCCAGCAGACAGCCTTGGTTGGTAACCGAAAGGGAGTACAATGAGAAGCGCAACGTTGAACAGAAGTAACCAGTGCTGCTGGTAGCAAGTTAGGATCCTGGATTTTCTGTCCAAGGACTGCAGTTGTATAGAATCAGTTTCTTGCACAACGCAACTCTGGATGAGAGAAAAAAGGGGTTGGATTTAGAACACCAGGTTATAAATATTTGAGAAACACAGTCTAAGACTAATTTGCATGAAGAAAGTGAGAGAGCCCATTTGATGTTGCCTTTAATTTCAATGATGTTTGACAGAATATTTTTCCTATGTATATATCCTTGTGCGCATATATTTTAGAACATCAGTTTTAAAATGCTTGTGGCAATTAACTTCTAAACTAGATCCCTTGGTAAATGTCCCAAAGCATTTGGTATGTAAAGCAAATTAACGCAATTCATTTAGACATGTTACAAGCACTTTGATCTGTTTTAATGGCAGGTTCAGCTGTTTGGCCAGTATGTCTTCCTGATCCACAGGAAAAGTTTGATCCAGGATATATATGCATCACTTGTGGCTGGGGTCGTCTTAGAGAAAGTAAGCCTTTGGTATTAATTGTGAGAGTATTTTCTTTAAGGAACGACTATTAAAAATGAGTGGGAGGCAACCAAAAAGCCTAGAACAACTCCTGTTGGGGGAAGGTTGCCATGTTTGGGGCTGTTTGGCTTAGAAACAAGGGGTGATAGAGGCATATAAAATTATGCATGGGGTGAAGCAATAACACTGGAATGGGAGGCCATCCAGTGAGATGGAATGGTGGGAGATTTGGGACAGATAAAAGCAAGTGCTTTTTCACACAGCGTGTAGTTAAAACTATTGAATTTGCCACTGCAAGATACAGTGATGGCACCAAACTGGAAATTTCAAAAGGAGACTGGATTGATTCACTGAGGACGAGGCTATCAGTGGCTGCTATGCATGGAATCTATATGTTGCCTCAAGCATCAGAGATGGTATGAGTCTGAATACCAGCAAACACAAGCTGCAGGGTGCTATTGCACTCATCCTGCTCAAGGGCTGATGGTGAAAACTGGCCTTCTAAGTGCTCTGTAGGGCAAAAGAGCACAGCAGCAACCTTCACTCTGTGCTCCTTTTATCCTTCCTTGGATGCCCATATTCTTCCATGTTTGGATGGTTGTGGACATCCTCATAGGACTGTATCCTAGAGGCATAACTCTATGGATGTTTAGACAGCAAATGTCCTCTCACTCCCAGCGTTCTGCAGCCAGTCTGAGGAACGGTGAGCGATGAGCAACTTATTTCTGTGTAAACACACATTGGATTCTACTCTTAACTGACGCTTGCTTTCCTGCTGTCCCTCTACCTTTCACTGTGTGGCTTTATTGTTTTGTGGAAAGGACCGCATCTCATTGGCAGAAGAGATGTATGGCAACAGAAGGTTCCAGTTTCAGGTCTTAGTCACTCCAGTTAAAAGAGGACCAAATAGTAAGTGATAGGAAGGACCTCTGCCTGAGACCCTGGAGATCCACCAAAGGTCAGAGTGGACAGTCCTGGGCTGATGGGCAAACAGTGGCCTTGTACTAGCCAGATTCATGTACTTTGTGTTCTTCAGATGGAATCCTCCCTGAAGTCCTGCATGAAGTGGAGTTGCCCATCTTAGAACAGTATGAATGTTCTAGAGTGTTGTCGACTTTAAAGAAACCTATTCGTGGTGACACTCTAATGTGTGCTGGCTTCCCCGATGGAGGAAAGGATGCTTGCCAGGTTGGTGCAATGAACGACTTCCAGTGTCCGCACTGGCATTTGTTACCTCCAGCTTTGTTACCTGCTCAAGGACACATTTAGTGGAAAGGCCCATTCCTCATGCTTTGCATGACAAATGTCCCAGGTTCAGTCCTGAGCATCTCCAGGGAGAGATTCCTGGAGAAGACATTGGAAAATTGCTGCCAGTCAGCATAGGCATAATACTGAGCTTGATGGATCAGAGCAAGGTAGCTAGAGATGTTGCTTTGGTGCATAGCAGATGGAGAGCCATGCTAGTCTTCTGCAGCAGCAAAAGTCAAGTGTTGTTGTCCTTGTGTGCTGGCTCTCACATGCTTACAGAGTTCTTACTCATAGCCATTAGGTATAATAGTGATTCCCCACTTCCCCAGACTTTCTGCCTTTGCTGGACCCTTTGCACCTCAGAGAAAGCTGTGCCTGCTGAGCATTCTATTGAGCAATTCCTGCAGATCTGCCATGAAATGTCAGCACATTGCAAAGGATTTTAGAAAAGATTCCAGGGTGCCCTATTTCTGCTTTGAGAAGTCCTCATCTAAGCTTGAGAGGCCAGGCTGAGTATTCATACTCCAGCAAATGAAAAATGGTTTTCCTGCCACTGGCACAGAAAAACACCAGATTTTATTCAGGTTCTAGAAATGAGGTGGTGCCACAGCATGCCAGCCCCATAACAGAGGTCATTTGATAGAGCCAGAAATAGAGGGGTGAATGCAAGCCCCAACCAGTTGCTGCAGGACAGAAGCCACGCATTGAGACCTGAAGAGGAGGCTGCACTGAAGGCCTTCACACTCTGAAAAGAAGATAAGGTGCACCCACATTCTCCGACCATCAGGACCTCAGAGGTCCACCAAGGGACTTGAAGCATCACGGTCTTCAGAAGGAAGCCGCACATTCTCCGAGCATCTTTCTTAATTTGTATGGCAGGGCCGGAGAACTTAAGGTCTGTGGACCATCTGGTTCTCCAGGCAGTCACATCCCATCCTCTTAGCTGCCAACCGTTCAGTGATTTCCTGGCTTTGAAGCATTCCCTTGCCACCTGCTAAAAGGCTAGAATTTACTTTAACTTACTGGAAGCAATCGCTTTCAGCTAAGACAGGCCAGCATTTTGGTTATTTGTTTCCTTATTTATTTTTGTCTTTGCCCCCACCGCTGGAATGCAGCCACTGACAGCTTTTCCCAAGCTGAATTCAGCTGAAAGAGGTTCCCCATCCCCGTGGAGTGCGACCCCACTCCCGCGACAGTTGGCACTGAAATACCTGAATGCAACAGCCAGATAATCCAAGATCAGAGGAGTCCCAGGCAGGCTAGTGAGCACCGGATGATTGTTGGCAGGTCCCAGCTCACCAAGGAAGGGTCAAGAGGCGCATCCACGAGCCATGCAAGCCAAAGGCATGTCGTTGCCCCAGCTGACTCTCAGATGGCGGCTTCTCCCTTTGTAAGGCCAACCCTTTCAAAGATCTGGCCACAATCACTTGGATGCCTCTCCATCTCTCCCCCTCCCTGCTCATTGTGCCATGTGTCCCCTCAACCTACCCCCATCACATGTCCCAAGGATGCCTCCTGTTCTACAAGGATCTCAGGGACATGCAGAAGTAGCAGGGAACTGTCTTCTCCATGACTGCTTCTATCCAACTGGAGATACTTTTGAGGGATCATTCAGGGAATGTCTGGATGTGGTGTTTGTATGAGTCACTTGGGATGTGTTTTTGCTTCTCCTGCAGGGGGACTCTGGGGGATCTCTTGTGTGCAAGCGTGGGCATGGTTCTTGGACCCTGATTGGGGTAACCTCATGGGGCATAGGATGTGCTCGCAGCTGGATGCATAACTTGGAGAAAAAGTATGATCGAAGAGGAACACCGGGAGTTTTTACAGATCTTATCAAGGTGCTCCCCTGGATTCAACAACATATAGACTCCGGTAGTATCAAAATCCCACAAGTATAATAACTATGCAAATAATAATTCTATCTTGGGATCTTAGAGCAATCCACATTGGATTCAAATGAATTGGTTTTCTAGGACTCTCACATGCAGAGTTTGCAGCAGACTAGCTTTTTCCAAGTTGTACAAATTCTGTGGACTTGTGGACCAGGGTTTTTGTTTTTTTTTTAACTGAGGAGGATTTACATGGTGTGCATTAGCACACATGTACAAATTGTACATTTGTGAGCAGGAAAGAAATTCTAAAGCATTGCTAAAAAAAGAAAACCAATGAGTGGATGACAGAATGAAAGAGGCCTCTAATCCACCAAATGCAAACAGAATGGATTTAGCAGAATCTGTACATTCCTACTTCTGCCCAATTAATATTTTTGATCTCTCCTTCTGTAGCAAGCCTGCCAACCAGACAGAAAAGCAACAACAACATCTAGACTGTCTGTTTTGGGGGCTTTTAAAACCAGTTGATACAAAAGTGAGTGTGATCGTGGGATCGCAACCCTTAGCTGAAAATTTTTGTTTGCGTGTGTTTGAGGTCTATGTACACAATGGGCATGGAGGATGGCGTAACGGGGTGGCAGTGCCCATGTAGACCTCGAAGAGGTTACCTGCTTGCCCATCCAGACTCTGCCGTGCCCTGAAGCCAGCTGGACTTCCTGGCATAGCAGAGAATCGAGTGCATTTGGGGCTGGTGGTTGCCACCGGCCAGTAAGGTTGTGGGCTGCAACTTTTACTGAGCTTGCCCCATGGATGCTGCTGCCACCAGTTTGACTTTAGGACTGCACTGGTTCAACTGTTCCAGTTCTATAGTCCTATTACTCCAGAACATCCCTTTATATCTGTCTGTCTGTCTGTCTGAACTCAGACCCAAAAAAGGGCGTGCGTTACATTGTTGTAAATTTGTTGATGCTTTTCTGGTTTGCACTGGCATTTAAGATTTTTTACTAACATATTTCTCTTTTCCTTTGTTATTAGATGTCAAAATGAAAAGTTCTACAGGTGAGTAGAGTGCCTTTCAAACATATTTCAGAATGAGATATTTACGTGGTAAAATGCACTCCACTGTGGCTTGGATTCAGTGGTGCTCTTCTGATAGAAAAATGGAAACTGTTGGCCAATGTGATTTCCCTCCCTTCCTGCAGATGTAGGCATATAGGTATATATATATGTGCTTAAATCTGTTCCAGAGTGTTGGTGGAACCTCCAGAGAAAAGCCCAAGTTATTTTATTTATAATAGAAAATATGGATTAGAGGTCATAATGTTCCTAACGCTTGGTGGTATTTGTATTTTGCTTCAGTCAGTGAGATTAGAATTTAAAATATTTAAGTATTTAGAGCTTAAATATTTCAAAGGTCTGAATGAAAATGGATTGCAGTTCCATAATTTTAATGTGGTTCTTCAGCTGAAGTAGATTTTTAAAAAAATCAGTGTCCCACTTCTGAGCCATTTGTGAATGCATTAATATTTCTTTTTCTAGATGTAATTGGAAAAGAATAGTGCCACTGTGTATATGATGTCATGGGAATTTAAATCCTAGCCTTCAGCAATAAAAGCACGGTTGATAAGCCCGTGTGAGTGTTCTGGAGTTTCACACCTCAGCCCTGCTTGCAGAACACTAAAGATGGTGCACGGCAGGGCCTGGGACATGTTGGTGTACGTGGCGAGCGCTTTGAACTCATGGCCTGTACAAGCAGAGTGGTTAATTCATTAACTGGACACATTTATGTATTTATGGATTATATTTCTACCCTGCCCATCAGCCCCAAGGCTATATACCTATATATGTCAACTCAAAAGTAAATCCCATAGAGTTCAACAGACATTACTCCCAGATAAATGGGCATAGGATTATAGCCTAATTCGCTTATTTCATTTCACAGAGAAAGTGAACATTTCTTCAAACACAGAAACAACTAATTAGCACACTGAGACTGTTTTCAGAGGTTGGAGGCCACTGCCTGGGCATGCATGCTCAGGAAGCCCTCCCACGCAGAATAAGATGGAACAAGTTGTTGACTACTTAGGCTGATTCTAGAGAAATTAGTGCAGCCATTTGTTTGCTATTCCAATCCAAGAGCCCTTATATCCTCTTGCAGGATTACACTCTATCAAAACAGGTAATTTGTTGTTATGAGGGCAGGGGTGAGGAGAAAGTAGATCTCCAGATGTTTTGGATTCCCAGTGTTCCTGACCATTGGCTGTGCTGTCACAGGCTTGGAAGTCGAAGTCCAAAACATCTGGAGATCTACCTTGTGCGCAGCCCTGTCCTAGAGCGCTGTGGCCGACCAGCAGCCTCTCTTTAGCTCAGAGGCAATTTTTGGTGAAACAGAAGGGAAGCCTAGTGGTAGGGCAAGTATTTTGGCATGAAAGCCACTACTTGTCAAAGTCAATTCTTGCATTTCCAGGAAAGATTCCCATCTGAAAGAAAGACGGGAGAGTGATTGCCAGCCCAGGAAGACAACATTAACTCAGATGGAGCAATGGTCTGATTCTGTATGAGGGTCCCTAAGTTCTCATTGGAAGTTGTGTTTCTAAAGCTATCTGGTCATTTCCAGTGCTGCAGAAGCCTTGTCTTGAGGGCTGCACACCGCTCACTGTTCAAAACATAAAAGTATTTACTGTGAAGGGTAGAAAGATGCTGACTCACTCATATAATGCTCTTTCTTAGAGTGATGTTATTTTTTATATAAGAAAGTTAAGCACAAAATTAATATAAACTCATAATGAAAGCAATTTGACAAATTCTACCACTGTTGTCTCAGAACTCTTGTTTGCTTTATGGTTGTTATATTAATACATGCAATTACACGTCGCCTCTTTCTATTCCGTCATACCCTATTCCATATTCACAATACAGCATCATGCAGCATTCAGGACGGCAAACTTCCAGACAATGAAGGACAGCTGCTTTTCCCTGAGCATCCAAAACGTTTCTATCAGGACAACCAGTGAGTAGATGAACTATAAATCTCGCTCCCTCATCATTTTGACCTAGGATGCCTGCACGGATCTTCTAAAGCAATTGCATATATATGCTGGCACAAATGTGTATATCATGAGCTGGAAGTCTGCAAAGCAAGTGTGTAAACAGCAATGGTTATTTGGGAGATTATAGACCTGTGTAGCATCTATGGTGGGGTGTGTAGAAAAGAGAGAGGATGTCCCATCCTGGCTCCTGCTTGCTTGCCTGCTTGCTCATCAGCTCATCGGCTTGCACATGCGAAGGGATGTGAGGCAAAGCCACACACACAAGCCCTGCCCTCAAGAACTTGGCTGTGCAGGTATCTCTAAGGATACTTGCATGTTTAGCACTACTGTCTGCAGGAACCTTATAAGTGTGTTCAGCTGAGTGTGCTTTCACTGGTCCCTGTGGCAGGGTTCCCGGCTGTGGGGAAGCTTTAAAGAGCATTTCGTGACTGCATTTATACTGCCCTGCAGGCGCTGGGATGGGGGGTGAAGGCACAGCCTCTGCCCTCACCACACTTCTAATGCCATGTGCACGATCGTGTCCAAGCCTACTCGGCAAGTACGCAAGTAAGGAATCCTACTTTTCAGAAGGACGCCGGCAGCATGGTTGCGCTCCTTTCGTGGGCGCCAGCCCTTCCAGCATCTGATCCGATTCCAGCCAGGCAGAACGGCAAGTGTCTTGCCTGACTATAGAAGATGCACACCAGCACCTTATATGTGCTCTTCAGGTGCAACCATGCACATGTTTATTATTATTATTATTATTATTATTATTATTATTATTATTATTATTATTACATTTCTATGCCGCCCCTTGCCGAAGCCTTGGGGCGGCTTACAACACAATAAAATACAATACAAAGAAAGTCGCACAACTGCCAGCCTTTCTCAACCACCCTTGCTGGGAGTTGTGGGACTTTTTTCTGTCTAAGCACACATAGGATCGCGCCCTCAAATACCCCATCTTCCACTAGTGAGCTTCTCCTCAGGCTGCTTTGCTCTATTACTCTAATTGTCCACAGACACATCCATTACATACTAAGGAGTATAAGCCATGACTTTCTTGGTGGGGGGGGGGATCATATTGTTATGTGTGTGCTTTCTTGTTGCTGGCTGTATTTTTAATTTTATTTTGAAGTAAAATAGAATTCCAGGCAGAAAAAGAAAGATATGCAAATCCTTTTTCATGTATGGCATCAAGCGCCTGCACCTTCTTGATCGATTGTCAACCAGAATTCCTCCTTGTGCCTCAATCCAGGCTGTGTGTCTGGACTCTGCTTGTCCCAGAAGGAATGCATATACTGCTGAATTTTTCCCACTTCGATGTCGAGCCAGATGTCTTCTGTGACTATGACTCCTTGTCAGTGATTTCCACAGATGGTAGGCTCATTGGTGAGTTTCTGCTTTAAAATAGACTGCAATCGTCGGCAAGCTCCCCTCAAAATAGTGCATAAGGTCCTGTTACTGCTGATCAACTGTATATGGTGCATCTCACTCCATGTAATATCACTGCAATCCATTACTCAAAATTTGGCGTGAGAACTTGCCCTGATGAAGTGAACAAAGGCTGTGTCACCATAACCTATCCACACAGGAAATTTTACTCTGGACACCATGATCCCTTCTATATTCATCTAAAGTACCATTCCTGACTTTTCAAACTAGAAGAATTGTTAGTATTATTTTCATTTAGGCATCTCATAATTAGGATTTGGGTCAAGAGGCACTGATGTGGAATAGATTATTATGGCATGAATGAGAACACAAAGAGCAATACAACCCTTTTAAAGATGAGGAGAAGATGTTGAACTCTTTATGTGCCCTCTGCTACTCTGGTCCAAGTTACACCCCTCAGTTGCATCTCACCCACAGGACTCCAAACATATTTGCTAGTGAACTTCCAATGGAGATGATTAAACATGGCTGGGAGATTTGGAGCAGAGAAGGATCAGGCAGGAGAAGAGCCCAGCACCTCTCTCATCACCTCCCCGGCCTTTCCTTAAAACATGACTATGAATATAACCCCCATGGTGGGACTTGGAGAGAGATGGAATCCCTTCCAATAGTGGCTCTTACTGGCTTGTTTGCTTCCCCTCATTTGGTTACACATTGTCATGTGCAGTGTTGACTCAGCTCCATAGACATAGGTGAACTAATGCTATACTTCCAGGAAAAAGCTTTTCTATTTCTGCTTCTTTGGAAGGGAAGGATTTAGAGATGAGAGACTTTGGATTTTGAGAGGGTTGTGGGGGCACCCAGTACAGGCTTTGTTATTAGATATCCTACAAGGTAATGCAGCTGAAATGTGGCTACCAACGTTGGGTTGAGCCCGGCACTTTTGGGACATGTCCCATCCCATCCCATCCCATCCCACAGAATCTTATGCTGATTTCACAATATTGCCACTATGTTACACGTGCTTTTTGTATAGTAGCCTGAAGACTGTTGCTAAGCATTCCTTTTTTGAAGCAAATTATTTTGACATAAGTGGAACTATTCCACAGGAAATATTAGTAAAATTACATTTACACCATTTAACACCTTTCAGGGAAATTCTGTGGAATGGACCTGCCATTACCCATTTTGGTTGGCTCCAATAGTGTAAGGCTAAAATTTGTCTCTGACAACAAGGACCATGGAACAGGATTTTCCATGATTTATCAGGCTATTAAGCCAGGTACTCTCCTAGGTAAGTGTTCAGTTTCTTGATCAATACATTTTGCAATTTGAGCTTGCCCTTAGTTTGACATTCTGTATATTTTCATGGTTCATTAAGAATGGCCATGAGATGAGACCAAAGAGGCCCCACAATACAAGAACCATAGAGACCTAATCTGTAATTGTATTGCATTATGATTGTGTAGTCGTTCTAGAGACCTTGACAGCCCCTGCACTGGGAGCCCTTTGGATAGACTCCATTATGTAGCTTTCGAGGTCGTGGAACAAAATGGTCGTGGAACTAGGACGTAGATATTGGGCAAGTGTCTTAGCACACATCATTGCTTCAGTGTTGGCTATATGAGTCATTTGAGCATTTAGATCTAGAGAAAAGGCCAAATAATATCTGAAAGAGTTGAGGGCAAACAAGGGCAAAACAGCTACCTACACTTAAACATTTGTTTAAGGATACACTGGACATACACATGGTGGGCATGCCATGAGTGGAGCCAGCTAGAGCCGGGGGTCAGACTAGATGGGCCAGGAGGCCCCTTCTGACTCACTCTGTTTCTATGTTTCCATGTTTCATTTGAGATCCAAATATAGTAAGCTCACCCATTAACCCAGTAACTTAACTGACTCTGGGTACCCCTGAAGCAATGCCTTTTTTTAATAGAAAAAGCTATATACTTTGCTTTAAGCATGATTAATCAAGAAGTGTACCTGTGCATTTGCAGTATGCAGAGCAGCCATTTCACTTGCCTCCTTTTAATATTATTTCCCTGTACTTCTAGACTCTGGCTGTGAATCTTTAGCGATTCTCTTTGAGGAAGGGACGGTACAAAGCATGCACTACCCTGAGGTATACAGTGACCTGGCAGATTGTCAATGGATTATTCATGCTCCGGAAAACCATGTGGTCAAGGTACAAGGCAAGAAGGGTTTACACAATACCTATACAATTAACTGAGTGCAATCCTTCAACAAGCAGAATTATATTCCATTCCCAAGCCACCTTTATTCCAAGGCTGTATCCTAACCCTAACCTCTTTTAGGGTTTGCTGTACTGGGAAGTGGTTTAAACCGAATGATGCAAACTTCAGCACTCTTTGAGCCTATCTTCAGCCTTAAAACAACAGGGTCATTTTATTTTAGAAAAAAGGGCTAGAGAACCCCATGTATAAAATGATGAATGGCACAAAGGAAGGGAATAGGGAGATCCTAGAACCTGGGCTTGCCCAATAAAGTTGAATTATGGGATATTCAGGAGAGTTAAAAGGAATGGCATTTTCACATTCCCCATATGGAATTCATTGCCATGAGGTACAGCAATGGCCACCTAGTAGGATGGTTTTAAAAGAATAGGAAAATTCAAGGAGGAGGTGGTTATCCATGACATCTAGTCCTGATTACTCTACATTGCCTCCAGCATCAGAGAAGTTTGCCCCTGAATTCCAGCTGCTGGGGATCAGAAGCAAGAAGGTCCCAGTTTGCTCAGGGCCTGTCTGTGGGGTCCTCAGAGGAATCTGGTTGGCAGCTCTGTGAACAAAATCCTGGCCCTTGGTCTGATCTTCTGACTTTTTAACCTTGTTCATACGTTTGGAGTTGGTATGCATGGCCTGGAACAGCCTCGGTACCTCCATGTAGTGCTGGTGTCTACATCCTTTGCTAACCTTTGTGAAGCAAAGAAATAATCTATTTTAAAATATGCATTCTGAATACGAGTAAAGTATTTTGGAGTCAACCAACTCCAAACATTATTAATCATGCTTTTAGGTAAGCCTTTGCAGGGCTGGGGAGGGGATGGAGGCCTGGCAAAGACTGAGAATTTGATGTCTATCCATGTAGGAGTCCATTAGCCTGTTGCAGCAAGTATTCTCCCAAACAGGGGGCACAACACAGGCCCAGTGTTATCTTCTTTTTAGCCGTCTTTGCTTTGACAAATTTGCAACGACCATTGGATGCTGACATTTGAACTGCCCACTATGCACCCTTTGGGATTGTCTTTTTGCCTTTGTACATTAGATGCATTTTATACTTTCCCCTGGAACGTAGGAGGTTGGAATTTTGGATGAATTAACATTTATGAATATAGCTACATACACAGATATGTGGCAGTAAACCCTGTTGACATTAATATGTATTTCTGAGAAGAAAATTCTGCTGGAAGCCCTTGCTTACAGGATTGCTTTAGGAATAGGATCATCCCATAGCCCTAGTAATTGGTCCCACTGGTGTGAACAAAACAGTGGGAAGGTGGTAGCAGTATTGCCCAAGTGTTGATTAAAAGCAAAAGCAAAAGCAAAAACCCAACCCCCAACACCTTAAACCAGGGGTCTCAAACTCAACTTACCTGGGGGCCGAGTCTGGGTGAGGCTGGGCCGCATCAAGTATTCCACCACCACGGTGGGGGTGGGCCGCTCATCCGGAGGCCGGCCCGGGCACCGCCGGCACTTTGAAGGCTGCAGGGCCCCTCCCCCGTGCCCTGCCCGTCCCGCCAATTGGCCCGCAGGCCGCGAGTTTGAGACCCCTGCCTTAAACCTTGTATTTTAAAAATGATTGCAACTTTTAAACTTTTAAAAATGGCAGTCAACTGGTATCTTTATTACATGCCATCAAAAGATTGCTACTCACATTCGGAGACTTACCAGACTGTAATCAAGCATATGGATCTTTTTCCATATACAAATTGCTATGCATTCTAATTTGGTGATGCACAGTGGAATCCTGAACTTATCTTTGTTGAAATAAGTCCCACTGTGTTCACTAGGGACTTATTCTGAGATAAGTGAGCATCAAATTGTTGCCTTGTTTTATGTTTTGTGTAAATTAGGGACTTTTTCTTACATGCCATGCACACAGTGATGGGCTAATATCTTTGATAATATCACTGATTGATATAAGGCAAATAAGGGAAAACATTTAGTTGAAAACTTCTTTGTGTTTGCATGAACTTCGGTTTGCTGTTTTACTTTTCTGAAGCTTATATATGAACATTTTGAACTGGAAGAAGATGAGGACTGTGCCTATGACTCAGTGACAGTCTATGAAAATGTCGCAAAGGAGAACAAAATAGGTTTGTTCCTGTGTATTCATTTGCAGTTGTATGTATTGATTCAGTTCTGATGTTTATTCTTTTTAGTTTTCTCCCCTGGAAGACAGTCTCACAAGAATAATTGGAAAAGCACAGGACACCACTGGCTTCAAAACAGAGACAAATTCATCTGACTTTTTAAAAGCCTCATGTCTCTGTTCTGAAGCTGCTTAGGTTAATTTCAGGTGAATCAATATTATACAGAAGCACCAACAAACTGTTCTCATTCATATGAAGGTATAGAAAGTATTCACTAATTGACCATAGCAAAAGGCAATGTCGCACATTGCAAAGTCAATATGCCTTGTAAGGTCAAGTTGGAGAATGTGAATTCATTTGAAAGATGTACATTGCCAAGTCAATATACTTGTCTCCCTAATTGTGATGTTGCCTGTTCTTTTCAGCAGTGTGTGGGTCAACAACTCTTCTCATTCATTCATTCATTCATTCATTCATTCATATTACTTAACTAAACTGCTTCCTATATTGGGAATGTTGGTGTAACCCATTGTCAACTGCAGAGTCCTTAGTTCTAAATCAGCCTCTGCCATAAACATATTGCTATAAACGTATTCTCCCGTCCCTCAACCTCAGCATTTCAGCAGCAATACCATTATAACAACTTTGACTGACCTTATACAATTTACTGTTAGATTGCAAAACTACAAATATATTCACAGTGTTGCTGCTGCTGCTGCTTGAACTGATAATCCTCCTTGTAAGCATCAGTATGATACTTAGTTTCTAAGTAGGATCAGGTTGATATTGTGTTTGTATTTTATATATTTTCTTGCTGTGCAAAGCAGTCTTGCAATGACTTACACGTGCAATACACGATTAAAACAACAGCAAAACAATAGCAACCCCACAATAATGTAAATCACAATCAGCACGGTAATTTGAATACAAATAAATATGATAAAGACATAATATAAAACAATACACCCTGAACACTGTTCATCCACAAATGCACAACATTTTCCTGACCTCACAGGCTAGACTGAACATGACCTTCCTGCCCCAGGACCTACTGTGAGTCACAACCGCTCTAAGTGTCCTTTGGGTGCAGTGAGGCTGCTGATGTTCCTGGAATAGGAGCATGGAGTACACCTGTCTTCCTTCACTCCGTGCCTTCCAGATATTTGGACTTCAACATCTATTAGCTAAGACCAGCATGAGCAATAGTCAGGAAGGCTGGGAGTTGTAGTCCTAAACTTCCAGAAGAGTGCCAGGTTGGGGAAGGTTGCACTACACTAAGCTTTGTGATCCTACAAGATCCAAAGCCCTGTGATCCTATCAAGCAATCAACAAAGCTAGCAATTCTATTATTTGACCACTACAGGCTGTCTTGAAGCGTCACTAGATGAGCCGTGTATCGTGCACTTGCAATCCCTTACTCACGGTAGTTTGCAGAGAGCTGACATATATTGGTGTCCTTCAGACCCTCCGATGCTTTGCAGCCATTTTTGTCCTTTTTTTTTAAAGAACAAAGATAATCAGCTTTCTTTTTGCTATCACACCGAAACAAGCTCATGTATTTCCACAATGTCGACAGCTGCACTATACCGCTGTGCCACTTTGTGTTTGTGTCACAGCAGATACAGGAAGGCAGAGCAAGAAAACCCCAAGAAAATGCCCACATGTAAAGGATGCATTCTTACTCCTGCAAAGAAAACAGGAGAAATCTCAGATAAGCACTGGATTAAATGCTTCATGTGGAGAAGCTCATCGTGTTGCAGACTTGTCTGGTCACATATGATAACAGCAGGTCCATTTGTTGAAACTCAGATTTGCCTCCAGTCTCAGTATATCAAGGAAGTGGAGCAAAGGTTTGGGAGCTCCTGCTGCTTCGCTTCCTGGAGTCTGATGCCAGAACTCCTTCAACCAGGCTTCCACTCCAGAAGTGAGCTCAGCTATAGGGTAATGAATAAAAGAAAGAAAGAAAGAAGCCATTGGTGAAGGTCTTACTTTAAAAAAGCGATTATGCTGTGCTGTCATTACATGTCATTTCAGTCTGGTTTTCACTGCTTAATTAAGCTTGCATTTTAATCCTTCCTTTTAACAAATTATAGAAGGTTTATTCTAAAGATTTCTCTTTTAAAACAACACAATGTAAATATAATGTAACAGACTGAGAACCCACTAGTCAGCATCCAGTTTACATCTCTCATAATGCATATACATTATGTATAATGCAGATCTCATAATGCATATACAGAGAACTGTATATACAGTTCCCAATGCGGTCAGTACTGTGCTACCTGTGCTGATGGTGGCCCTTTGTCTGTGGAAAGTTGCTTCTCATCAGCTGAGAATCTTGTCTCTTGTTTTCTTCAGCACGATCATGTGGATTTGCTGTCCCAGCACCAGTGCTGAGCACGTCTAGCACCATGCTGATCTGGTTCCATTCGGATGAAACAGAGACTTTTGGTGGATTCAGGGCCAGGTTTTTGTTTGTTGGTGTTGCAGGTAACCAAAGAGCGGAAGGGAGAGAGGTGGTCAGCTATGGCAGGGGTGGTCCACTTCCAGATGTTGTAGAGCAGCTCCCAGCATTTCCGTGGTGGCAGGGCTTAGCGGAAATCCACAATATCTGGCCGTCTGCTTCCTGCCCAACCTTGACTACTGCCAGTCATTTAAAAACCAATCAATCAATCAATCAATCAATCAATCAAACAAACTTAGAATTGCTGGAAGTCTTTCTGGTTTGCTTAATAAGCTTTTGTTTTGTTTTACACATAAAAGCACATGTGGTTATTTGAATAGTTATATCTTGTCTTTTGAATGTGCTTTTTTTTGGCAAGCAGGTTCTGTGAAGCTGGGTGTAACGTTTGTCAGCTTTAGTCACAAGTAGGTTCAGTCTCCAACATTTGTATCTGAAGTTGAAGGCAGCAACCAAATCCAGAGGTTTCGGTCTCCCTTATCATGGGGAAAAAGTAATCAAGTGCAGGAGCTGAATATCTTGAATATTCTTGAATATCTGGCAGCATTTCTGTGGATCACTTGAATCAGAACATGGCCATGTAGGCTGGGGATGATGGGAGCTGTAGTCCAACACATCTTGAGAGGGTGCCAGGTTGGAGAAGCATGAAACAGACAGCTGGAAAGTATTGATTTAATGATATTTAGGCGCTCCACCCCAAAATAGCAGGCCCATTATTATTACCTCTATACACAAACCCTTAAAATGCCTCAAATTATATCTTTCCCTGTGCAAGTCAAATAAAGTTCACCTCACTAATCATGAGAATCTCTCTTTGTCAGATTTAAACATATCAAATTCAAGCACTGAAGTGATGCTACCTGAAGAAATAAGTGACATTACGAATGGAACGGACATTCCTGGTAAATCAACTTGTGTCAAGGTACCCCTGGGCAGGGGCAAGGAAGGGGCAAAAGGAATGTAGAGAAGACCAGGAGTTTGGCTTGAAGATGTAACTGGGGGATTCTGCAGGGTACTCGGTGCCAATTCTGCTTCCTCTCTCTCTCTCTCTCTCTCTCTCTCTCTCTCTCTCTCTCTCTCTCTCCTTCTCTCTCTCTCTCTATATATATCTATTCATATGCCAGATTTTGTCTGGAGACTGTGCTTTCACAGTAAGCTAGTCCGAGCTTGCAAGCCAGTGCATTAACAACACTGGACACACCAATTAAAAAGCTTCTATGGAATAACTTTCAGAGCACACTGGCCATTGCTAAGTCCCTGTGCCTTCGATGGGAGTTATGAAAAAGTCAGACCTCGCCAAAGGCTTCATTATGATGGGGGTGAGTTGAGGGGAAGCAGAGCAGTTCTTTGAATGCAAGCGTCGTCATTACAGCCAGCGAGGTGCCTCACTAGCCGAAGCTGCAGACTGAGGTGGCATGTGAGTGGGTGGGTTTGCACCATCAGGCAAGCCCTTTGGCATGCCATCGTGAATATCGTGAATAGTGTGAAGGCCATTGTGAATATTCAAGCTGCAGCCTGCGTCCTCCAGACCTGGGTGGCAGGGGTTGTATGACCATTAAACAACTCGCACATACCCGTGAGGTGCTCGTGGACTGGCCAATGTTTGCACGGCCCTCCTTGCGCAGCTTTGGAGAACAGAGCAGGCCATGACTGTGGCTTGTGTGATCAAAAACCACAAGGCAGAGGCTGCAGCTCACTGTGATTTAAACACGCCACAGCTGGCGACGACGAGCCAGGTCACCATGTGCATGTCCACGTAGCCTTCCTTTTCACTGCTCACAAGTAAGGGGGAATGGAGCGGCCTTACACTGCCTGGTTGCCAAGCAGCTAGTCCCCCAGGTCCAGGAACAGGTTGCACAGAGCAGCAGAAACTACTGGACACACGTCGAGGTGCACAGGGTGTTTCCTCCCCACACCCCACTGCTTGCAGGTCCCCAGAGGCAAAGGTGGCATGTGCTGCAAGCCACCCCTTCGCCATCGTTGCCAGGGGTCTGCCGGATGAGTGGCTTCCCCAGTGACTGCTGGAATGCAGCCCAGTCCTGTTAATCTTTGCTCAGACGTAAATGCCCCAAATAGGTGGGACTTATTTAGCAAGTGTGCCAGAAACAGGATTGCCAGAAATGCAAAGTGCTCCTAACAACTCTGCTGCAGAATCAACCAAACACTGACTACTTGAAACTTCTTGTAAGGTGCATTATCTTCTTTGCTGTGTCTCACCAGATGACGCTTGTGGAGTAGCATCAAACCAGCCCAGGTTTCTCTTCAGTCGAATAGTTGGAGGCGAGGAAGTGGTGCCACATTCTTGGCCCTGGCAGACCAGCTTACAGATTTTGGGGGAAAACATCTGTGGGGGAACAGTTATTACAAGCACCTGGGTGCTCACGGCCGCTCACTGCTTTAAACAAAGGTAAGCACAGTACGAACATTATACCTTAGGGCTGACAATGACACAGGTCCGTAGGCTTAAGAATGTCTTCCTCATGTCCATTTCTCTGTCGGTCTAAGAGTGACAAACATCTAACATGCTCATCAGCTTAAATCTCACTCTTGTCAATTCCGCTTTTTGGAATCAGGAAGTGCTGGTGCTGGGGTTTTATCCACTTTTGTTGCACAGAAGTTCTCAAAAAGGCAAGCATTCCAGTTTTGCAAAGAGGATCGATTCTCTGCTGACAGCTTGTGGCCTTTTTCTGCTATTGCATCCCTTGTGAGCCCCACCTTATTTGCAGGTTAAATCCGCTGACGTCTTGTGCCTTTCCAAGCCACTTAATTCTCCATGAGCACTTTAGACATACAGCTGTCCAAAGGGACATTGAGTAGGGCTGGCAGATGTATACTAAATTTTGTACAGTGACAGCGGCTTACGTGTAATGGGGATTTCTTATCTTTCAATGAGATAGTTGGGATCTTAAGAAAACATCCATCCATCCACCCATCCAAATAAAAGTCTCTGGTGGGAATATCAGTGCAATTCTTATAGGACTAACTGCTAATATGACACAAGACCCAATATTAATCCCAAAGCACATACATCTGCTACTTTGAAGAGTTGATCCTGGTTACCCACACAAGAAATTAATTAGACAACTTCATGCCAGAGGCAAGAGCTGCAGTGTTAGATGCAACTGGAAATCTTCCTACCAGCCTGCCAAATGGCAGTGGTGATACAAGATGCGGGGGCTTATCCAGCCACTGGGTATCCACCAGGGTGGAACGAGGCAGGCATGGAAGCCGAGGTTGGCTTTTTCCCGTCTGTTAAGCCCACGCCAATGGAGGAATGTACAAACGTATCTGTCTAATGCAAGAAGCGTGGCCTCTATTTCTTCGTTTGTCCCATGACCTTTACTTTGCTCTCCCATGCTGGCTTTATTACTTGGGTAATATACAAATTACTTCTGTGACTTTTTAAGAACTACATGAATTATTTGATTATTCTTACTATTTTACTACCCTCTTTGAATAACCATTGTAGTTATCCTTCTGCTATGAATTTCACAGCATCTGTAGTGCATTTTCTTTTAATAACCAATGCTCTGGTTTGAGAAAAAAAATAAAGGTGAAAAAGAAGGAGACCTGTCCCTGTCATGTTTTGAGTATGTAAGAGGTACTTGTTCTAAACCAGAGAAGGTCAATCTATAATCCTCCAGATGTTTTGGCCTACAA
>NW_025335468.1:18300574-18382761 GCF_004798865.1 Varanus komodoensis
ATTGTAACACCTACTAGCACTCTTATTAAAGTTAAGAGTAAAAGTTAATTTGTATGAGTAATACTAGGCCCTTCACATACTTTGTTCAGGTGCACAGAGGTAAGTTCTGACTGGGTATGAAAGTGTGAATCAGTTTTCCACTTGAATATAAATGTTTGATATAAACAATTGAATTACAGCAATCCTGAGATTTCTTCCATTATATTTTCTGTGAAGGGAACAATACAGAGATCTTTGGAGAGTGGTGGTTGGAACACATGACCTAGCAGGCCAAGAACAGAACAGTCAGGTTAGTACAAGTTAGAAAGAAGCATGCCTTTATCCTTTACTATGCAGAATACCATTGTACCTTGAAGAACTGCCATAGTTGCAGGAAAATGTAAATTTAAAGTCCTGCGTAAGCACAAGTAAGGCTAGAGTTGGACACTAACTTATGGGGCTTGGAAAATGCTTTGCTTCCCATGCTACACAGGTAATGGACTCTAGGCAAACAGGTCTGGCAGGTTTTAAAAGATTACAAAACTTGCCAAATCTGTTTAGTAGAGGTAAATGTGAGCTAAGCATTCACACAACAAACACTGTGATCCCTCTTTCAACAGTATTTGACTCTTGAAAAACTACTGGCAAGTGCACTACACCACAGCAGGTGCTCTTTCTACATAATGGGAAGGGTGAAAAATGCCAAATAAAGTCTACCTCTTGGAATTCTGCTTCCAGGGCAATTGCTGCTTAGAATGCAGTGCTCAGCATCATACAAATGCAAAGGCACTTGCTTTGGAAGTCACTTTTTTGCTTCCATTGGAAACAACATGGAAAATAATGGAACCAAATAGCGACCTCCAAGATAAGTTGGTTTGCATTCACATTCTGCTCTCTCTTGTACCCCATCAGAAGATCCAGTTCAACATAAAAATGAGTAGCTGGTGCTATGATTGAGGCAATGCAAAGCTCATGAGACTCAAGCCTTCCCTTGTTCTCTCTCCCTCTTGTTTGCATTGGCTGTTTGTGCTATTGTCCCTTACTGCAACAAGTAAGAGTAACTGCATATCTGGTTCAGGAGTCAGTCAGATGGATGCTCAGGCAGAAGAAAAGGACTACAATTTTCTGCCTTCCCCAGCTAGCTACAAAGCTGGGCAGGGTAGGACTTTTTTCTATCTAAACATGCATACAGCTTGCACCCTAAGACACATCAGATTCTTCAAGAAACCTGTAGAAAATTTAGAAAACAAGCTGGGACTGCTCAGGTCCCTTCTCCACTGCGTTCTGCTTGGCTGGCTGGTACATGAGGACAGTGGTGCTACCCAGCACTGACTGCTCCACAGATCAGCAGCTGATCAACCTGGAGGACTGCTGAACACAGCATGAAAGGCTGTTGTCCTCGTCAGGGTTGTGTGCGAATTCATTTCTTGGCTGGGAATCTGAATTCCTCAGGCTGGATTCCCTGGGCTTGGCTTGCTGGCCTCCAGTCCACTTGGTCACGACCTGAGTTGCTGCAACGGAGCCCTGTGTGGCCACTGCGCAAGCCGCATCCTCCTCGGGTGCTGCATGTCATAGCCTCTGCTGTGCCGCTGACACGATGCAGAAGCCCTTTGTGCATGCAGGGCTCTCCACGAATGGAGCCCTCCCTCTTCCACACTGCCTGTGGAGGCCTTTGTTGTGCTGCTGCATGTGACGTGCTGGTTGTCGCCTTCATGTCACAAGCCTCTGTGGAGTTTTCTCACAGCTCAGCTCATTTTCTAAGGGCTGAGCACAAAAGGAAGTCCATGGGACAGATTCTGCCGAGTTTTGTCCCAGTCATAATCACGATTGCTACCAAGCTCTTACCGAATTTGGTGCTGACGAGTCAAAGTGCTGCCAGTGGGAGCACTTTTGGGAGGTTTCTGAAAATGAGAATAGCTGTGTGCATTTGCCCAATGTTCCCAGCATCCTTGGCCACCTAGGAAGAGGTGTTGCCATGCTCTAACATAAAGGAAACTGGAGCGTGTGGGGCTTGTCCACCACAATTATGGGTACTGCCAGATAAAGTATTTATACTGCAATCATTCTTTCTCAAAGACAGAATTTTGTTTTGATGTTATAACCTGCAGTACATGTTTTTTCACCACTGCTTCTGCCATATTTCTTATCCCACTGCTCACGTATGTGTGATTAAGAGTTTCTCCAGTATTGTTAAATAATAACAACAGTCCCCCGCAGGGACTGCCATCACTCTGTTTGTGAAATCTTCTTGATCCTTCTAAATTAACACACAACAGTCAGGGCCATAGGGCACGTCTACAAAGACAGAACCTCACAAATCATACCACCGGATTCACTGAATAACCAAAACAGGACGTATTAATTCATAGACACAGGTGGGGTTTATACATGTCAAAAAAGGATCCATGTATAGAACAGGTACTCAAGAGCCAAAGAAAGAAACTTCCAGGCACAGGGGTTCTTACATTACTACTCAGAAGGCATTCCGTCTCTTTCCTTATTGAATTTTCCGTGGCAGAGACTGTGGGCAACATGGGAGGGGAACACCTTTGTCTGGACCGACCATGAGGCAGAGCTGCCAGGAAGCACCTAATTCTAATCTAGGGTGATTTACTGGCTGGTGCAGCTATATGTGTGGGACAAAGACAGAGTTAGATCGAATCCACTACCTTTGGACTCTTAGCTTAGCCACCAAGCCACAGTGGACAAGATCCAAGTGCTAGTGGTCTTCCTTAAGAAGAAGTCCATGGTGTTTTTGGACTGATAGCACCAGACTGTTGTCTGGAAGCACCATGTATTCAGATCATTCTAGAAAAGGTACATGGCAGCCCCTCCCAACCTCTTCCTTCCAGGCTGTACATAGAAATGTGTGAGGTACACACAGGAAGGAGACCAGGTAGCACAGAAAACTCCCTTGTCTTTCCCTGCCAAACCCTGGCAATTGCTTCCTATACTACACCAAGTGTGAGGAATACCTTTGAGGAGATTCCTTTCCCAACTATAGGTAAATGCCTTTCTTTTCCATTCCATGCAATTAATCATGGTTGAGAGAGTCAAACAAGTAAGAAGACATTGTTGCCTAAATGCCATGGAGCCAACTGGGTGACTTTGGGCCAGACACAGACTCTCAGCCTCATCTACCTCATAGGGTTGTTGTTCTGGGGATAAGATTGAGAGGAGGAAGAGAATCATGTAAGCCTCCTTGAATTCCTTGAAAGGAAAAAAAGGCAGGATGAAAATGTAATAAATAAATAAGCATGACATGGCCAAGTTTGTATTAATGTGGATGACACGTCATTCCACCCTTGGCTACTGTCCACAGTGCAAAGAAAGACCCTCTTTCTAAAGCAGTGCTTGAGCTGGGTTGTATCTGTTTCAAACAATTGTACTGACAGGCTGAAATGAGTCCAAGCTGACGTTACCCATCTTCTCACATGGGCTGCTGCGGTGCTTTCTTGTTTCTAGAAAAGATCGGTGAAGCAGTACATTATGCACCCAGATTTTAACACCATCACTACGCATTCAGACATAGCACTGGTGCAACTGACTGAGCCTTTGGAATTCAACCACTATGTGCGCCCGGCATGCCTGCCCAAGAAAGACGAAAAGCTTGAGCCATCCAGGCTGTGTGTTATTACAGGATGGGGCATCCAGTATGAAGGTGAGCCCATTCCCCTTGCAGTGGGAGTTCAGCGCTTATCAGCTAGCCAGAAGATCATTCACTGATAGAGAATGGTAGAAAAAGGTGCCTTCCTAGTGGAAAATATATAAATATAGACTCCTAAAATGTTCAGATTATGCAAGTAAAGGAAAAGTCTTCAGTGGTTTATAATAGGATTGGGAGAACCATTTTTTGTCATGGCCCACATTTCCCCACAGGTAATCTGCCAGGGGCTGCATGCAGGCTGATGGTGGGCGGGGCCAAAGCTTGTGATGGGCGGGGCCAAAACCAAGAGTGGGCAAAGCCAACATGGCCTCTGTCTCTCTTTCCCCTTTCCCTGCACCTCCCTCTTCTTTCATTTTTGTTTCTCCAACCCAATTTCCCTCTCTCTCTGCTCCCCTTCTCTCTCCCCCTTTTCAGCCTCACTCAGCGGTCTGAATGGATTGCTTGCCAGGGATAATGAATTAGGCCCAAAGCTGTGGGTTGTGGTTTAATAGACTGCATCGAACATCATTTTCCTAACTATAATTTTTCCCACCTCAAGATAGCAAAATATCAAGAAAACTTCATCAACTGGAAGTTCCTGTTTTGGTTTCTGAAGAATGTCAGAAATACTATCCGAACCATCCTGGTGGTCTGAATGAGCGGATTTTCTGCGCTGGTTTCCCTACTGAAGGGGGAAAGGATGGATGTACGGTAAGGTGTCAGAGTGTATGCTTTATGTTCAGCTAGGACTTCACAAAGTCTGAAGCTCTGATATGGATAAGGAGGTGGTATGCAAAGGTAATCCATTCTGCCCTGATCAGCTATGATGCCTGAGGAGAAGGTTCCGAGTCATGCAGGTGGCACCCGGGCATCATGCTGGCCCTCTTTCAACCTCCCCACATGCTCAGATCTCACCCTCTCTATCCCCAACTTTCCTGTACTGAGTGGTAAGGTGTGAGCATGCTTAGAAGTCTTCCTGTGATCCGGAGCTCGGATATAGTAGGACGCCTGGTTACAGGGAGCTTTCTAACTGTATATTTATTAAAACATTTCTATGCCGCCCCTTGCCAGAGCCTCGGGGCGGCTTACAACATCAAATAAAATACACAATAAATTAAAACAATAACAATTAAAATATATACAGTAGAATAAAATAAGCCGCCCTGGCCAAATAAAATTCAATAATATTAACATTTAAAATGCTGCTTAAATAAAAAGGTCCTCGCCTGGCGCCGAAAAACAAATAACGACGGCGCCAGGCGGACCTCTCTGGGGAGCGCATTCCACAACTTAGGTGCCACCGCTGAGAAAGCCCTCCTCCGAGTAACCACCCTCCTAATTTCCTTCAATGAGGGCTCCTGTGCATATAGCCTCACATGCACAGAATCCTGCTTCAGACCTTCTCATTAAAAGCAGGAAAGCTTGGAGGTGGCACAGTCAGGGCGCTTGGGTATCACTGGAATTCCCTATATAGGCATACCATCTGAACAGAACTCAGGTCTCGTCTGAGAATCATGCTCTGCCATTCTTGAAACAAATAACTGGAACCATTTGTTTCTGAAATGTTGTGAAATTTGGGGTACCATGTGCTGTGACTTCCTCTGCAACAGTTTCTTTTAATCTGGTAGCATTCCAGGAATAGATGTACATAGACCGAGATCTTGCCCTCAGTTCAGAACTTAGCAATATTTGTATGACTGCTGGTAAGTGGTGAGAGGAACCGACGGCTTCGAAGAGGTGACTGTGGGGTTCTCAAGAGACTTTGGGGTTCTCATGTGGATTGCCGGCTTCAGCATGCCATTCTCAGGATAAGAGAACATGAACAAAAAAGTGATTTTTTTTTTGGCCTTCAGGAAACTGCATACAACACAAAACCTGAGGCAAACCAACATGTATAAATGAAGCCCACAGCAATGCCTTGGTGATGATGATGTTAACTTAAGTCGTATTCCTTCCTGTTAGGGTGATTCAGGAGGTCCACTGGTTTGTCCTTCAGAAGACTCAAGCTACTACACCCTTAATGGAATAATTAGCTGGGGCTTTGGCTGTGGAAGAAAAGGCTATCCAGGAGTTTATACCAATGTGGCTTTCTTCACTGAGTGGATTGATCAACACGTCTATCGAAACAGTAGGCATCGAGGTTCATTTTCATGACAGCAGCTGCTTAACTTGATACAGCACCCGCTGCACTATTTCTAGGGGTGCATGTCCAGAGTGCTCTGGGGTCTGCATAGAACTACTTGTGGTTATAGAACCCTTGCAAGCCTGGGCGGGAGCGGGTACAAAGAGCTCCAGCTTATATAGGTGGCCTTGGGGGTCCTTCTGGATTAAAAGGTTAGCTAGAAATCAAATTGAATAAGCAAAATAAACAGACGATAGCTGGACTAGTTTGCATTTTGAATATGCAACTCAAAGCAGGAGTTGCATTTTACGGGAACCCAATCAGGAAGGTTATTGGAGGGTTAACACTTGCGTCACCCTGCAGTGAGCTGAGCAACAGTAAGCTAAAGAAGGCCTCTTCTCTGTCCCACCATTGGTGAACCTGCCCAAACCCCAAACCTAACCCCAAGGCCAAGATGTCAGATTTAGCACCACAACTCACCCAAACACCAAGTTAGGTTAAAGAAGAGTTCCCTAAAGCATTAGGAAAGGGAGAAGGCTGGGGTACAGAAAGAAAGGGGAAAGAGCAAGTGGCTAGCAGCAATTTATTTTAAAGTCAGCAGGTTACAGTGTTCCACTCCCAAGCATGAAAACTCCTTGTTGCCCCACAGCAGAATGACTAAGCTAACCCTAAAATACACTTAACCTGTCTCCTGCTAGGCAGGCTTCAGCACTGAGTCAGGGAGTGAAACCTCTCACCAGGTTGAGACTCAGCAGGAGACAAAAGAGTCGTCGTGAGCCAGGTGTTCTCCCTTTGCACATCCAATACAACAGACCATTCTTGGGCAACAGCTCTTTATTCTCCAATGCACTCCCAGTAGACACAACCAACAGAAAGAATGAATCTCTGAGCATGCACAGAGTGGTTATTGAACCAATCTAGCAACTACTTCCAAGCATCCTCCTTTTTAGAACCCTTTGGAATGGCCCTTTCGGAGACGGGCAAGCCTCTTCTCTGTCCATCACCTCTCCAGTAGGTTGACCTAACTTTTCCAGCATTACTTCTTGGGGTCAAGAGTTGTACCAGGCTTGGCTGGCTGCAGCAGTTCCTTTCCCACACCCCTTCCATACAGCTATAAATCCTAACTAGCATCGGTGTCCACCAGAACACCTGAGGAGGGTACCCTTGAGATAAGCCCCCTCCCCCCCGCTTCTTCCATTTCAGTGTCTGAGGATTCTGTTCCCAGGGCCCTCCTCATTTGATGAGCCTGAATCTGCTTGGCCTGGGAACAAATGCCAAAGATAAATGGCCGCTACAAGCTTTTCAACCTCCTATCCTGGCGCTGGAGTGATGCCAGCCCATCAGTCCAAGAGGCTGCAACCTCACAGCTGTTGACAATTCACACTGTTATCATCCAAGGACAATAGCTGGCCCTTGAGTCCAACTTCACTGCTAAACCTGGGAGCCCAAATCTCTCCCTCGCCCTTGGCAGTTGAAGTTCAGGTTGATCTCTTAAAAGGTAGATTGACTCTTCCCAGGCCTTTGTTGCAGAGGTATATGAGGTTCTTAACTCTCCAATAATTGCCATCACTGGGTTTGCATGACATGACAAACCCCAAGCGGGGTTGCACGTCAGAATGTTGCCTGTATGTGCCTCATGTGTGCTGTGGCTTTTCATGGGTTAAACAACCCTCAATAAGCCTGCAGAGTTGTGCAAACCAGCTTGTCATGACACCTGGCCAACGGGGAAACAGGATGATTCTGCCCCTCGGTCAGAAGTTAGGTAAGCAGGAATCAGGATCTTTTTCAGGGCATGGGAATAAACAGGATCACTCCTTATTGTTTGAGATCAAACTATTATTAAAATGCCACATCAGGGTTGTTCTCCATCTGGATTACTGCAATGCGCTGCCTTTGAAAATGGTGTGGAGACTTCAGCCGATCCAAAACAGGGCAGCAAGATTGCTAATGCAAACTGGCTCATGAGAACATATTACACCACTCTTCCAGCCACACCTGCTGCCTGGTTCAAAGTACTAGCACTAACATTCAAAGCTCTAAATGACTTGGGGCCAGATTATCTGAGGAATTGCCTCATCCCATATTGACCTACCCAGAAACCCAAGGCCATTTCGGGGGTCCTTCTCCAGGAGACCCTTCCAAAGGAAGTGAGGCAGCTAGCTACCAGAATAAGGGCTTTTCTGGTTGTGGCACCCCACTTATGGAATAGCCTCCCCAGACAGGCTCATTGAATTCTTTTTGGTGCCAGGTGACCCTTTTATTTGGTTGAGGCCCCATTGGTGAGGGTGTTCAAAGATAGGCTAGACATGCGCATGGCAGGCATGTTGTGAGCGGAGCCGGCTGGAGCCAGGGGGTCAGACTAGATGGCCTGGGAGACCCCTTCTGACTCGCTGTTTCTATGTTTATTCTCCCAGCATTTCATTAATTTCTTTCATTTAATTTAATATTGCATCTTATTCTGTACTGCTGCTACACAATCAGCTTCGATGCTGGTTCAATTGCAATTGCTACTGTGGTTTCATTGTTTTGCATTAATGTTATCATGTGTGTGTGTGTTTGTGCATGTGTGTTTTAATTTTTTCTTAACTTTTGGTAACCACCAAGACTGCCTTGACTATTGGGTGCTATAAAAATGAACTGAACTGAACTGAAAGAATACAATTCTGTCCCCTTCCAAGTCTGGCTGGTTACAGCACTAGAAAGCCTGGTGGACAAAGTCAGCTCGCCTTGATACAGTCTGTCTAGCCAGGCCAGTGTGACAGGCAGACTGGCTTTGTGGCTGCCCTCCAGGGATTGCAATGTTCTTTCTATCTTCTGGCTTGGCACTCAGCAACTGCAATTTCAGGCTTTAGGGGAAACTTCCAGGATACCCAGTGGCTAAGAGAAAAACTAAAAGCGAAGACAGGGTCGGGGTGGACAACACCTGATATCTGGCCTCTTTTCTGCAAAAGCTAGTTCTGCTCTCACAGCCGTATCTCACTCTGTCCACCACATGTGCAATAGTGACACCCTTACACAATGCTGCAGCGAATGCTTCTGCTGCAATGTGTACTTTGCCTTGAAGCTCTCATGGATTCCTGCTTCGTTTCATTGCGGAAGACTAAAGCAGCTGCTCCTCTGGCACCTGGTGCTTTATAATGGTCACTTGAAGGTTGAGAGGAAATTCATGGCTGATGTTAACCCCAGGCTCTGTTTGTTCTCAGTTTGTATGTTTTGCAAGTGCTCTGTTGCCTGCTTGTGACTTATCATGCTCAAGCAGGTCGAATGATTTCTGCCGTCCTCCCCATGTGTCACTCTGTGTGAATAATGCTGAGAAGCGACTTGTTCTCAGTTCTCAGACCATGAGAAACTCCTCCTTGGGCTTTCTGCCCTGCCCTCCTCTATAAGTTTCCAGTTGCTCCTTTCCTCCTGCCCTTACTTCTGCCAATCAAAATTCTCACCTCATCACTTCCAGGCAGCCCTGATAGGTCTGGGTCCCAAGACTCAGGTAGTTGTGCTCTCACAGGAACAGAAGCCTAGAACGCTGTGCACTGCCAGTGATGGGCCTCTGGGATCAGCACAACCAGCCGCAACAGCTCAGTGAAAGATATTCCAGGAGAGGACTGCTGTCCATAACAAGGATGCCATGGGACAATGGAAGGACGATACTTGCCTTACTGTTAAATAGCTGGACTAATTGTATCCCTACTTTCACAGGTTCATCAGACAAGATCTGAAGATCGTCAGTGAATTAAAGCTTTTTAAACAAGTAAATGACATGACTTAAGGGACAGTTCTGAATTAAATGACCTGATTCATGTATATACTTCTTGAATGTATGGATTGCATGCATGCAAAGGAAAAAGATGCAGTATCTCTGGCTTTAGACACTAACCTCTTTTAGTTAGAAGACTAACAGTACAATCCTAAACATATTTATTCAGAAGTCAATCCCAATTAGTTCAATGGGACTGTCCCCTTAATAAATGTTCATAGGATCATAGCCAAACTGCAATCTTGTGTACACTTTCCTATGATTAAGCCCCATTGAACACAATGGCCCTTAATTCTGAGAAAATATGCATAAGTTTGAGTAGCAAATTAATTATCCTAATGACATGTTTCAAATGAAAATGCTTCTTAGAAATCTTGTAAACATGCATACGTTATTTTTAAATGCAGTAACAAACATGCATAGTTCTTCACTTTTATCATACCAATTTTCTGTAAGTTCCATTTCAAAAGAAGCAGCGGGGAAAGGAAGTACATATTCCTTATGTTTTTTTCCTTTGTGCTTTTGAGCTTATCTAAAAGGGTAAGATTTGCATATTCCCCATGGAGAGATGTATGTTTTGTCACTACACTGGGATATTCTTTAATAAAGATTTGATTGAGTACTCATATTTGTACAAATTTATTATTACTCAGGTACTAGTGGAAACACCATAATAGTGTACTTAATTTTTTTTTAAAAAAAATTTGGAATACACCCCTTATCCTCCATTAAGGGTAACTTTGTAGTATAAATTAATTAGTAGTATCCAATATTACTCTAACTGAATATTAGATCTATTCATTTCTGAACTGGGCTCCAGTTCAGAAATACACAGGTTCAGGAAAGGAAGAGGAGGAGACTCTTAGCTTCATATGTATTTGGGAAAATTTAACAGATATACAGCTGTTCACGTAAGTTCAAAGCATGCATGTGAAACATGCTTTGAGCCAGAAGTACTTGTACATTTGCTTGCAATTGGCTGGGGAGCACCAGGTTGGGAAAGGCTACTATAAATTCCTCTCTGTTAAATTATTGTGGTTACTCTAATCAAAACTCCATCTAACATTCCTATTTGGAACTCACAACCCCAGTATAATCTGGCATTATATATCACTGCATCTTATTACACTATAATATACTTTGTTCCTTTTTAATAACAAAACGTTCAATGCTCATAGCAGCTTTTCCCAGTCTGGTGCCTGAGAGATTTTGTCTTGCATGAAAACTCCCAGAAACCCCAGCTTTTGGCCATGCTGCCTGGGGCTGATGGGATTTGAAGTCCAAAACATCTGTAAGGCACTGGGCTGGGGAAAGCTGGCCCTAGTATACTAACCACTGTTTCTCAGCACCTCCTTAGCCTAATTCGGGAATGGGAACCCTCCTGAGGGTCTTTGGTCCTTCCATTGGCCCCACTGACTCCTCCTGGCTGCCAAAGAGTGCCGGGAGTGAGTGCAGAACTGTGGCAATCTACCCATGGCCCTTACAAAGCAATCCCACCGCCACGGTTCTTGCACGTATTGCAGGACCCCGCCTTGCTTCGGGGACACAAGGGCCCCTCGCGTCCTTGCAGGGGGAAGCCGTGGGCCCCAACATCACATCTGCCCCGGAAATGTGCCGAGCGGCCCACCATTCTTTCGTTTTCTGGAAACTGCCCTGCAGCTGCTCCAGCCAGCAGCCCAGCCAGCCCAGTCTTGCTGCCACTGAATGGCGGCCTCCCCCTTGGCCTTTTCTTCCGCACGCAACGCTGCTGCTGAACTGCCTCCATCCCCCGCAGTCACCCGGGGCGTCGGGGAAGCCCGTGTGGACCCCCGGCCCGCATTTCTCGCCGTCGCGCGAAGCCAAGGGGCCGCTGCTCCGGGGCAGCAGCAGGGAGGCCACGCGGAGAGCAGAGGGGGCCTCTCCTGCCGCCGCGCCGCTCTGCCTGGCCGGCCTCGCGTCTGGCCTCTCGGAAGGCCTTGCCCTGCGGGCCGCAGCCGCTCTCGCAAGCCATGCGTCAGCGAGCCCGATGCCGAGGCGCCCTTTGCCCTGCCACGGGGAGAAGCTGCGAGCGGCGGGAGGAGCCAAGAGAAGCGAGCGGCGGGCGCGCCGGTGCGGCAGCTCCGACTCGCTGCGGGCGCTCAGCGTGGTCGTGCGAGAGTTGCCGGCGCGGACCATGGAGGCTACTTGGGTGAGTCGACCTGCGAGCGGGTTTGCGGGCTTGGCTGGGAAAAGCAAGGGGAAGGAACACGCTCTGCCGACTGCAAAAGCGATGCAAAGGCTGATGCTCCCGCCGTCAGCGGCGAACAAAGTTATGGAGGCGTGAGGCAAAGTTACGCCAGGCCCTCTTGACCCTCGCTCCCTTTCTCATAGGATAAGACCAGAGGGGATGTCGCTTCTGGCAGAGTTGAACTTCCCCGAGCTTGGTGCTCGCTCGATGTCTTGGACTTCAGCTCCCATCGACCCTTGTCATCATGATCAAGAGGCCTGGGAACTGTAGTCCAAAGAATCTGGAGAGCACCAGGCTGGGCAAACACTACGTGGAGGGTGTGAACCTTGCAACAAATGCTCTAACCCTTCAGCCTCTCTTTACAACAACGAATTACACCGCCCCGCTCTTTTTCTTACAAACAAGGTTGTTCAAGAGTGATAAAAGGGAAGTTAACTTCCTTGCTGCACTTTATGTTTTTGGGAATTCTAGCCGGGTTTGCCAGTGTACCAAGACAGGATCACCAGCTCTGCTCTTCTGCCTTTTTCTTCCTGCTGATACACAGAAATCAGCAGTGGGTGCTCTTTGCAGTTCAGGCAGAAGCATTAATTTTGGCTTGTCTGCTCCTGGTTGGTCTTAAAAAAAGGAAATACAAATTCTAAACCATGTATGTAGTTGTGTGCCTATAAGCTAGGTGTGGTTTTTAGATTGATTATCACAGAGCATTTCATACATGTCTTAACTGGTAATTGGAAAGGTTCTAGCAGGATTGTATTGTCCACTTCCCACAATTATTTTCAATAAATTAAAAATAACAAATACATAAATTCCAATAAATTCTTGCTTTGCTATGAAACACAAAAGTGTTGGTTTTGGACAAGCCTTTCTTGGAAGTATGCTGCTCTGTAACATTAAGGGGAGTATGAGAGCCAGTGTGGTGCAGTGGTTAAGAGCATGGGACTGGGACTCAGGCGATCTGGGTTCTAGTCCCCGCTCGGCCATGGAGCCCACTGGGTGACTTTGGGCCAGTCACAGCCTCTCAGCCCAACCTACCTCACAGGGTTGCTGTTGCTGGGAAAATATTGAGAGGAGGAGAATTATGTAAGCTGCCTTGAGTTCCTTGAAAAAAAAAGGTGTAATAGACATGAAATAAATATAAATTTTCTCCACTGTCAAGTGCTGTAGAAGTTATAAACTATAGCAGAGGCTTGGGGCTGCTGCTTCAGGGGTCTTTTATTTTATTTTCCGTATGTTTGTGTGTTTCTCTCTCCAGGTTATCCCTGTGTTGATTGCTGGGCTGGTGGTTGTAGTATCTGCCTTCTTGTTCTTTTTTAAATCAGCTGGTTCTCAGGGGAAGAAAAGTCTAGTCACCTTACAAGATCCAAACATCAAGTATCCACTGTGTTTGATAGAGAGAGAGGTGAGCTGCTTGTTCTTATCTGTTTTGAACAAAAGCTGCTCTATTCTGAGTCTGGCCGTTTTGCTTTCTAGTCCAGGACTGTCTAGGCCAAGACCCTTTTAATCTGAGATATGATGGAATCATGTGAGAGCTTCTGCATGCACTATATGGACTTTTATACTGAACTACAGCTCCTCTCCAAAGTTTGCTGTTAAATAATGTGCAGTTGGCTTTGATGTGCCTTCCCCATGGCGTGACCCTTTAATTACAGTAAGTTATGTAGGATTCAAGCTACCAGGTTATAAACTCTAAGCTTTATGACACTGAGTAAGGCAGCAGGCGTGGCTTTCCCATTTTACAACATAGACAGACTAGCTACCTCTTGATGATCTGCACCATCTTCCTAATCTAGTGCCCTCCCAATACTTGGGACTTCAACTCCCATCAGCCTCAGCCAGCATGGCCAGGGTCAGGTATGCAGAGAGGTGTAGTTCAAAACTGCTGTAGGGCAACAGGTTGGGGGATGCTGATCTCCCCCCCCCCCCCGGGGGTGGTTATCACTATTTTTTAGCTCCAGCACATTGTTAACATTATCTCTGATTTTCCCAATCCACATTGCTAGAGCAGGTCAAAAAACCCACTCTTCCTACACCACTGCTGGGTCCATAAGGATCTGTGGACCAGTTCATTACTCTTACACATGATTAGAAGAAAAAGAAAGCATGTTATTCCAGAATCCCTCCTAACATCTGCTGGCCACCCTGTGATCAGAGTCTGCCATATATTCTCTGCCATTATGGGCTGGAATAGCTATTTTGATGTGCCTATTCCCTGTCAGTCCTCTGCTGCTTTGGGAGTCTGGGGTTTTCCCTCATCCACCCTCCTGAAAACCTCCCTCAAAGTCTGAGACCTGATTTCTTCCCTGTTACCTCTGAGGTTGCCCTTTTACCTTTGCACCTTCTGCATGTACAGTGCAAACAAGCAAACTTTGACCTTCGGGGCTCTCTGTAGTGGAGCAGGTGCCATTTTCCCTTAAAAAAAAGAATGGGGTTCTGGTACAACCTAAAACCATGCATCTGAGTCCTAAGGCCGGCCTTCATGGATAGGGTCAGCATCTTGATGAGATTTGCAAAAACTCTTATGTCTTCCTTTGTCGTGCCATTAGCATGGCAGTCTTCTTCACTGTCTTATGTTTTTGCAGGAGATCAGCCACGATACCAGGAGATTTCGGTTTGAGCTTCCATCATCCGAGCATGTACTGGGTTTGCCTGTTGGTAAGAATGACTGTGTGTTTGTGACACAGAAATGTGGCTCTGGAATATACTTTCAGTGATACTTGCCCGAAAGGAAGCTGTTCAATTTTCAGTGCCAGGAGAAGTTTTTTTATTTGTTCAGGGGTTGTTAGAAGTTTTTTTAAAAAATAGACTGTCAGTTGACTGTTGGGCTTTATTGTTCTGATTTTATAGTTATGGAAGGCGCCATCCAGTGTGGGTGACCATGCTTTTCCGTGTGTGGAGCATTACAACCATTCAATGGAAAGCGGGAGGAGTGAGGAGGCGAGGATTGTCTCTGGACTCTGCTGCCCTTTCTAAAACATTTAGACTGCTGCTTTTGGCTGCCCATCTCTTGGAGTCTTTGGAACTTCCCTGCCAAGCTGGCTGCAAAGAGCATGTTTGTTGCAAGGGGATAGGAAGGGCGTTCTGAGCTTGGGGTCCTAAATCCAACCCCTTAGTGTTTGTGAAGGTTGCTGCTGGGGCTTTGCTCTGTCCTGTGGACCCCCAGACTTTGTGTCTTCATGATGTACATTTTTCAACCATTTGAATCGTTTGGGTGCTCTGCGCCAGGGCCGGGTCCAGTGTGGGCTATTGCCATGGGGAGGAGGGGGCAGGGAAGTCCGCTTTCATGCATATGCCTAAGTCTGTATCCAGCCCTTTAAGTGTTGTATTGATATTGTGTTGTCTTCATGTTGTGTTATTTCTAGGCTTCTTGGAACTGATGTCTCCATTTTCAAGCTTATCTTCTTTATCAAACTCTTTTCTTAAAAATGCAAATGAATGCTGGCATTTTGAGGAACCTAACTAGACTCCGTGTGTGCTTCCATATGATCATTTCACATTGCATTTATATGCCATCTTTTTTACTCTGGCAGGGGATCCAAGGTGACTTACAAGGTTCTCTTCTCTATTTTATCCTGTGAGGGAGGTTAGGGTGACAGTCCGTGACTGGCGCACAGTCCCCCAGTGGGCTTTGTGACTGAACAGGGACAAGAACCCACATCTCCTGAGGCCCTTTTAACCACCACACCGTAGTGGCTCTCATTTTCGATATATAAGGGTCATGGAATCCCTCATTCCTCATTTGTGCGATTTTTCCAGAGATCCAGATGCCATCTTCCACTTTCAACTTTCCAGTCTTTTCTCATTGTTTCTTCCATCTTTATGCTTACCACAGAAAATCTGTTAAGGAAGACAAGACTGGCTGCAAAATACTTTGCTTGGTGGTGCTAGGAGCTCTTTCTCTCACTATCTCTCTCTCTCTGTCCAGAAGCATACTGTATATTGTTTAAAACCATGAAATAGAACATTATCTATTTTTCTCTAGGTCAACATGTATATCTCTCTGCCAAAGTCAGTGGTAACCTTGTGATTCGGGCCTACACTCCAGTTTCTAGTGATGAAGTGAAAGGCTATGTTGATTTAATTATAAAGGTACGTTTAAGCTGCTTTAATGCAGGCAGATGGGCGGGGAGAGATCCTATGGGCCTCCAGGTAATGGCTTCCCAGCTCAAGGAGTCTGTGCTTGGATCCCAGGCCCCACTTCAAATATCTGGGGCCGAAAGAATGGTGGTGACTGCAGCTCAGAGGCACGGGGAAGGGGTGAAGAGGACATTCTGGGGATGGTGCAGGCAGGCGACTGGCTCTGCACGATTCAGTGCCCAGGAGGGACAATGCCATATCTGAAATGGGACCCACAACTCCCATGGCAAAGGAAGTATGGAATCAGCTTCTTCTTTTCCTTTACTCTCAGACACCTTGTTTGTGGACTGAGGCATCTTACAACGGCCTAAAGATTCTGCTGCCTTGGGATGATTTATAGGAAGAAACTCCTTGAATTGGATAAATTCACAGTATCCCTGGCTTATTTTTATCTTCATACTGGCAAGGCTTGGATAATATACTATTGATTCATTTCGTTTCATTTCATTTCTGTTCCACCCTTTTTCTTCTTCCAGAAAACCCAAGGTAGCTCACAAGATCCCCCCCCCCCCGCTCCTCCCCAGTTTATCCTTAAAAGAACCCTGTGAGGAACGTTAGACCAGACATTTGTGACTTGCCCAAAGTCACCCAGTGAATTAGCACCCAAGTCACCCAGAATCATGGCCGAGTCCCAGTCTAGCGCTCTTAAGAAATCAGTGTGCCACACTTGCTCCCAGTGCCCTCTTTTTCCTGGAGCAAAGCAGATCTGGAGTTCGGGCAAGGTCTTCAGAATGTTGGAGAGCATATAAGGTACAGTTGGCTAAATAGCATCAGGTGTTTTATTCCGTGCCCACCTTTCATTACCAAACAAGCATGATGAGGAAGGAGGTGAATTTCTCAGTCCTAGCTCATGTTTTGCATGCCAGGCCAGACTGATGGCTGCTGGTTGTGTAGGACTGCAAGGGCTGTCCCGAGCCAGCAGCAGCCAAGGCTACAATAGACCTTTGTGGAAGTCTTAATTTTGTTCTGTTGCTAGTAAGGGCAAACCATCATTTCCCCTCTTGTTGTCCCTTCTCCCAGGTTTACTATAAAAATGTCCACCCCAAGTTTCCGGAAGGTGGGAAGATGTCCCAATATTTAGACAGCATGAAAATTGGTGATACCATTGACTTCAGAGGACCAAATGGGCTTCTGGTATACAAGGGATCAGGTATATAATGTTAAAAGCATCCGTGCATTTCAAGGAGATGGTGATAAAGGTGCAACACTTGTGTTTGGGGTGCTAATAATTCCATCTATCACTGACTGATGTTCTTGACTCGTACAAGAGATGGTGCTGTAAGGGTTAGCCTTTTGAGGAGGGCAACTCAACAAGAATTTGTGGAAGCTGAGCTGTGGAGATGCTCTTGAGAGGTTGGGGTGGTGTGGAGAGAGTGATAGACAAGGTGGAAGATGAGTAGGATGAAGAGGGGGAGATTGGACAGGGGTGGCTCCAGAATCTTTGCCATAATCATGTTGAGTGGTATGGAGATATAATTAACTAAAAGATGGAGGACATGATCCTGTGTCCATCCTCAAGACATGTAAGCCTCTGAGCATTCAGTGCAGAGTGTGTTATGAAGCAGTAGCTATCTCCACCCCCTTTCTTATCAGCCGCTGGGATTGCTATGAAATAGTTTTTTGTTGGTGCTAAAAACTGTGGGCTCCAAGGAATTACTCAGTGTGTTGGTTCTTTGATCTCCCACTCTGCCTTGTGTCCAGTCTTATGGGCAGTCTTTGGTCCCTTGCCATGGCAGCCATTTTGTGGTGGTGCCCAGAAAAATTTCTCAAACTATCATGTGTGTCTGTAATCCTAAAAATGTGTCTGCCCATTTTGGATGTAAAAAGGTTGTGCAACATAGTTGCTTTGGGAGTAGCTATTTTAGAATTTTCAGTTTCTTAAAATAAATTTATTATAGTTGATAAAAATACAGGCAATGTGCTTTGAACAGTCGGTTGTAGTCTAGAAGATCATACTGTCTAACTCTTGCTGTCACCAGCCATGACTAACAATCTGTTGTATTTGCTGGCTTGGGTTCATCAGTCTTTAGCATTAGCAGAAATCCACTTTTGTTTGTTCAGGGCGACCCACTGAATTCTCCCAAATGCTCCATCTGCCATGTAAAATTGTATGAATTTCTCCATTTTGGGGTGAAAGGGTGTCTGACATTTGAATGGAAAAAGTTACTAAAACAAATGGGCCATGTTATCAGAAGGAGAAGCCGTATAACTGGGGAAAACAGATGAGTTTGTTTGTGGAAAGCTGACTGGAGAATGTGACCAAGATACAGTAAATCTGTGGCGTTCAGAAGGGAAAAACAATGGCCAAAGTAACGTCCATTTTGCCTCCCAAAATGAGAGACTAAGGCCAGATAATGGAGCCATGCTGTCAGTAGGTGAAGTGGTGATTGGGGCTTTAGAGGGAAAGAGGATGCCCTTGAGCATCGCGATTAAATTGCACATTACTGTACAACCAAGATACATAGTCAAAATACAGTGTTGTTCACATAGTACGGGAGACTTGGGAGAAAGATTATTGAAGATTATTACCCCAAATCAGTGGAACTCTGAGGAACTTGAACATCAGAGAACCAGTTGCCTCTGGTATGCAAGCTGGCTGGCCACCAGGCCATGTTGCTTCAGCACAGGCAACTGTGATTGTGAAACATGTGAATCGATTAAACTGAACTGCTTTCCATCTGAAGAAAGGTCTTCCGAAAATGGCATTTAGCTTGGAGTCTCGGTTTGTTTGTATTTTACCCCATAATCCCACCAGTGTGTAACAACTCTGCAGTGCACAGGGCTCCATACTGGTAAGCTTAGAAACAACTTTGGAGCAGAGGGGGGTGTAGTAGAGGGAGGGGCCAGGAGTTGCTTCCTTCGTAAACTGATTTCAGGATGCCCATCTCTGGAAACACACCTTGATAAGACTTACTCTGCAAGTATCGCAGCCTTGATGTGTGATGTTGCACACCGGTGGCTAAATGCTGCCAACGATGGTTCACAGGCTTACTCTCTGACTGGGATTGACTGCTGTAATTTTGCATTCGTCCAGGTAATTTTTCCATCAAGCCGGATAAGAAGTCTGCAGCAAGTATGAAGTTTGCAAAACACCTTGGCATGATAGCTGGAGGAACAGGTAGGCTTTATTCTTTGTGCTGACAGAGTGCGTTAGAGAACAAGAGGGAGTCAATACTTGATAACAACATTTGGTATTTTGTTCTTAAAATTATAAAAGTGGCTGGGGATGGCAGGGCTGGTTAAGTGAGGAGGGGGAGAAGCAAACACTCTTGATGAAATCTCGACATCCTTAAAGAGGTGGAAATGAGATCTTTGATTTAAAAAATAACAACACTAGTTCCCAGTTTCCATTACTCCATTGTGGGGCAAGGTGTTGGACTGTGTGATTGCATCTCAGCGCCAGGTGTTTCTAGATGAGGCAGATAATTTAAATCCATTTCAGTGTTGCGTTAGGTCTGGTTATGGGAGAGCAGCTGCTTTGGTCTCCATCACTGCCTTCAGAATTTGTTCTGGGGAGACGATTTAGCTATGCTGAATATTGCAAATACGGGATGATCACTAGGAGCTACTGCTGTGTGAGACTTTTTACTTATACTGTTAGTTTGTCAGCCAAATAATTCTGCTGAAATATCTCTTCTTACGGGAATGGAAAAATGTATCCAGTTTTGAATGTAATTTTGGTAGGTATTACACCAATGCTTCAGCTGATCCGCCACATCACAAAAGACCCCAGAGATCACACAAAGTGTTACCTCCTTTTTGCTAACCAGGTGGGTAGACGCCTTTTATGCACTTGTCTTTCTCCTCTATGGATCATCGGAAGGATTTGGAGCAGCTGTTTAAACAGTGGAATTACAGAATAGCAGCTGGGCTAGCAACAGTCTGAATGTTGGTAAGACAGAGGCAGAGAAGCAGCATGCATGTTTTTTGCAAATTTATGATAAATCTGCCAGTGCAGCAGAGCGTGGACAGCCAGTCCTAGGACAAAGTTGAATTAATACTGGTCCAGATGATGTAGATAAACTGTGTCAGTGCTTGCAACATTGCTTGGAATTTGTTTAGAATACAACCTCTGGTATTTCAGTGGGAAAGGATGGGTATGTTTTAAGACAGGCAAAACACAGAATGCCAGGTTCATTGGCTGTCAGCCAGGATTTAGTCTAGAATGGACTCCTGTGCGCTGGCGCAGGGCAGCCTGGAATCCTGATTAGGGTCAAGGCACGGGTCCACCCTGAACGCTGCCGTCTCTTCCCAGGGAAGGGAGCAGAGGTGAAGAATGGATGTGCTGGCATTTTACTGAGTTCAGATATGAGACCACATTCTCCGTGATAGCTGAGGAAAGGTATTAGACGCTGTGCATACGGAGCATGCATTTAAACTGGCCTGCACTTGCCAGCTCCCTCCCGGTAACGCTTGGAGATGGCATAACAAGACTCTGAAAGAACTTTGGCCAGAAGCCTCAGTCCAACACAGAGGTTCTGCGTGGAGGCCCCGGCTTGCATGTGTCCCCGAAAGGTCACACTTTGTCAGTGTGGGGTTGCCCTCTCCAGTGCCGTAGACAAATAGGAGACCACAGAATCCTTTGAAGAAATGTTGAATATTGGTTACTCAGGTGTTAGAGGCTGAAGTCACTCCTCCCCTTCCTTCCCTCCCCAGAACTGGTTTGACAAGGCTTGCACTGTGCTGATGTGAAACTCTATAAGGTTCTGTAGTTCCCTTTGAGCAGGAGTGCCCGTCTTCAAAGGTAGAAGCCTAGGAGGGAGGGGAGCCAGGACAGCATGGCTCCTGTACAGAAGGAGAGGGTGGAAGGAGGATGTTCAGGCCACTGTGCTGTGGTGCAGGAAGTGCAGGAGAGGGTAGGTGAGATATTTGGGGGTGGAGAAGGAAGAACAGAGTTCACACGGAATATTTTCTGTAGGTGAAGAGGAGCAGGACAGGCAGGAACAAGGGATTTCATGTTATATGCCAAGGTGGAGCATGGGGAACACTGCAGGGGAGAGCTGGAACCTACTCCCATTCTCCAAATGCCTCTGATAGGAAAGAAGTTTTTACTGTTGCGGAAATGAGATAAGGTATTTGCAGCTTCCCTGGTGCCAAGAGGAGACCTGAAAGGGTTCCAGACGGTGCAAGAGATAAGTGATGCCTCTTCCTCTTGTCCTGCCTGATGCCCAGACTGTCCCCATTGGCTTAACTGGCCAAGTGAAGAGACCTTTGGTTTCAATTGGCCTTTGGAAATGTGTACATTGTGGCTAAACAACTGCTGGTGTGTGCATTTGATGTTATTTCCTTGAGATATTTAGCATCTGATAGAGGCAGACAGGCAAGCTCTCCATTACGGGGACAATACAAGTAACCTTTCTAAACTACATTAAGTGCCAGTATGCAGCACTATGTGTGGAAAAGTCCTTATCATTTGGCAGGATTATCTCAAGGTCTTCATAGCTCACTTTCTCTGTGGTAAGATCCCCTTGACTTCCAGGCTGTCCTTCCAACTGATAAGGAGGATTTCACCATGCACCAAACAGAGCGTAACGATAGAGGTTCTGATGAGATAGTTGGTTTTACCCATAGAGGAAGGTCACGATTGCTTATATATGCCATACAAACTGTGTTACTGCTTGGTAAATGTTCTATTTCTGTCCACTGCCCAAGACTGTATTCTAGAATATACACACGAGTTTTCTGGAATGCATGTAACTGTAGCAGGGCTTCTTGTATTCATATTTAAATGAATACATATCCTGCATTATGACTTCTGAAACATCTGCATGCAAGAAGCCCAAGTGACTTCTGAAGCATTACGGTGGAAATGTTGAGAAGAGGACAGAAAGTCTTCTTGATTTGCTTGCAGAATTTGGGGTAGCGTGGATGATATGAAATATTTTCTCACTAGCGTGTTAGCAGTCTTTTCCGTAATGAGTGAACTGCTATGTCTTACTGTGTAGCCTTCTGCTTGCACAGAAACAAAGAAATCAGTGCTGCATTTCAGCTTTAAAATACACAGTAATGATAATCGTCTCTTGGCTCCCTAGGTAAGGCACAAATATTGTTGAGGAATTGGCTTCTGAGCAAGAGTGCTTAGGAATTCTGAGCAAGAGTGGCTCCCCACCTATGGAATGTGCTCCCCAGAGAGGTCCGCCTGGCGCCATCATTATTTGTTTTTTGGCACCAGGCTAAGACCTTTTTCATTCAAACGATATTTTAAATGTTAATTACTGTTTGAATTTATTGGTTTTAAATTATTGCCGAGATGCTCCAAATTTTTTAATGTTATTTGATGTTTGTTTATTCTTCCTTGTAAGCCACCCCGAGGCTTTCTGCGATGGGGGCGGCATAAAAATGTTATAAATAAATAAATAAATTCTGTCGAGCTGCCTATCTCTTAAAGGGCTTCTTGACCTTTATAGGATGAAATTGGGAGGAGCCACTGAAACTAGAAAGCAATGCCGAATAACATTGTTTAGATGTGTGTTTATTGGGGGAAGCAACTAACAATACAAAGTTCATTCTGTTTGCTGAGGTTATATGCACACTTGACCATTTTCCATTGGTAGACAGAGGAAGATATATTATTGAGATCAGAGCTTGAAGACGTCGCTGCTAAGCACCCGGACCAGTTTAAACTGTGGTACACTTTGGACAGGCCGCCTCAAGGTAAGCTGATCATGTGTATAAAGCTAAAGGAGCTGTCTTCTGTGCGTGCAGAAAATTGGAGCCTAGTTCTATTAGAGCACAATTCTGTTGTAGTGACTCATAAATTATTATTATTGTGGTGCAGCACTTCTAGCAAGTTTGTGAACTAGGCTGGCTTCTGTAAATGTTTGTGTATTTGAGCCGATAATTAACTTTCCCTGACTGCTGTGATTGCCATTTTGATGGCATTCCAAGGGCTCTTCCAAAGCAAAATGCCATTTCACTAAGAAGACAAAAGCAACAGGTGTCAAAGACTTCATATTAAAATTATATGGAGGTAATAACAGATTCATTTCTTTTGAGATAATGGGGAAAGGAACAGCTGGCATGACTAACATGTATGTGGTCTATTTTAGGAGGTGCAGGGACTACAGAAGGTGGTATTTCAATGTACAGAATATTGAATATTGAACTTGTTCTTAAGTCCAGAAATGTGATTTCCCATGTAAGCAGTAGCAAATAATAAACTTGGGTGACAATGCAGTTTGCAATATTCATTAGGGGCTTAAGAGGGTTCTAATTTTGTTCACTAATGTCCACTGATCTTGGTCCAGAAGCTACCATCCCCAGCTAGAGATCTGAGACCCCTAGGTGAAATTCATCTGTGCATGGATTCATTGATTCATCCTCACAAAAGAGGCAGCTCCATATCTGAAAATAATTTTATATTGATGTTTCCCAAAAGTGAGAAGATAATATTAGGCTATTAATTCTAATCCATAGTCATACTATTTTCTGATCCTATTTATTTTTTATTTTAATTTCAGGATGGAAATATAGTTCTGGTTTTGTTACTGCTGACATGATAAAGGACCATCTGCCTTGCCCTGGCAAAGACACTCTGATTCTGATGTGTGGACCTCCGCCTATGATTCAGTTTGCCTGCCAGCCTAATCTTGAAAAACTAGGATATGCTAAAGATAGCACTTTTGCTTACTAACATGTGAAATTATACCATTTGGAGGAGTAAACACCAGAGATAACAGAGCTCTTGTGAATAGTCTTTTGTGTCAAAGTATGACATATTAATAGCGTATTTCCTATTGTTTGAGTAAATAAGGCTCTGTGGTTCCATCTGGTTCTCCTGTTGCATGTTACATTCATTACAAAAGAAGTTTCTACTTGGCACACCACACTAAGACTGCCGGCCTATGCACATTCACCCAAGGTAAATCCCACTGAACTCAATGGATATCCAAGCCTTAAAGTATTTCGGCTAAGGTTATTCCTCCCATGTTGTATGGTGCAGAACTTTGGGGCTTCGGGTATCCTATCATACAGGAGTTAGAGAAGGTTCAAAGCTGTATCTAAATAAAGTCTGGTCCTTACCTGTTGGGATGCTGTCATCTGTGTCCATGCCCAAGTGGGGTGGCCCACTGCCCAAGAATGTTTGGGCCTTAGATTTCCTTAACTGAATGTCAAACTTGCCATCTTGTCTGGTCTCTTTAGCCCATGACTGACCTTTAAACACTCAAATACAAGTTGCTTACCTGCTGGAAATTGTAATAGTAAGCTGATTTCCTTCCAGTCAATTTCTAAACCACAACCAAAGCTCCTGATGTATAAGAAAAGCTTCTTTGACTTAGAGATTTTCTAGGCTGTATTCATCTATTAAGACCAACCATCAGTAATCTAATTTAGAGGCAATCACTTGAACTCAGTGCAGAATTACCTTTAACTAACTAAGGTTTAACATAATGTCTTCAACCTCTTGAATGGCCATTATAAGAAATTATCTTTGAAACAGTGTTTGGTATGCTTTGTAAAACAGCATTAGTCCACTATATTACCCAGTGCCTTCTCTATAATGATCCTCGTGAAAAATGTTTGAGTTGAGTCAAGGAAGGGTTTGCTTACGTGGACGAGCTTCGTACACTCCCTATTATTAGACAAAAAGGATTAACTTACAATGTGTGCTGCTTTATTTCCACAGGCAGCCAGGAAATTGAGAGCCAAATTTGTGGCCTTGAAGGAAAACATGCCTTCATGTTTTGGTTTATGGTGAAACAAATATTTTTTTCTCCTTAATAAATATCCACTGTTTCTGATTCCATCCTTTAGCATTTCTGTGTAACAAATATTTAGTGGTAGCTGTTTCCCTGTATCAAATGTCCTCACATTATAGTAAGGAGAAGTGTGAGAATGCAAGGAGGATCAATCTATGGTAAATCAATTTGCTATGCAGCAAAAGATCCGTACATCCTGCTTGAATTTTGAGGTTTCTATAAACCAGCCTCCTCTGTGCCCACAATACCAATGCCTTTAGTTTGCTTAAAGTAGGAACCTCCTGTTCCCCACCATGGCCCTTTTAAATCCAGAAGCTTCATGCTCTCCTGCCCCAAAATACCCCCGCACTTTCCCAGGAGTTCAACTAAATCATCAGTGAAGCCCATCTCAGTGAACCAAGATATAGACAAGAGATTCTTGCAGGCAGAAGCTCTTTTCTGAATAAAGTGTTTGCATCTTTTTTGACAGTGTAGCAAAGATACCTGCTGCTAGCACAGTGCAGTGGAGCAGAATGGAAATCCATTTTAAACTTCCACAAAGCCCTGTAGCTGAGTGCACCTCCAAACGGATAGGGTGATTAAGTGGCCATCTAACTTGGGTACCTTTCTTCTATTCACACACTGACTTAATGCTGAGAACAGCATGATTGAAATTATTTTCTCTGAAGTGTACTATTCTAGAGATGCAAACGTCCCGTTTTGGCAAGCAACCTTAGTCTTTCTGGTGCTGTCTTGGTGCATGGCCAATGCAAGCCTCGTACATAGGATGTAGGATAAAAACACCCATAAGGCACTCTGCCCCATAAATACCATGTATAAATACTGCAGGTAGAGGTGCATCATTGAACCTGTCTGCTTTAACCCTCTAAAGGCCAGCAAGCACAACTGACATTAAATAACCCCACTATGACATACTCTAATTATAATCATTTGTGTAGAATACACTTAAGCAAGTTAGGACAATATTGAAGACAAGCTAGGAAATAAATACATATAATTGAGCCATATTTTTCATGCACATCTTAACTTATTCAGATTCAAAAGATTCATACTAAAGCAGGGAAACAATTCATGACAAACAATTGATGCTCACACTTGATTGTTGTGCTTGAAACCCTCTGTTCAACAGCAGTCCACTTTTTAGCTGACTGCCTACTTTCCCACCTGTGGTTCAGCTAAGACAATGTGGAAACATTGGGATGCATGCTTAGGTATTAAAAAATATGTACACCAGAGTTTGACATATTTCTGTAGGAAGAGTCTTCTGAATCTAGAAGTATAAAACAAGTGGAATATGTTCAAAAACTCCAATAGTCTGAAATTCACATCTTTTGGTAGAATGTTGAGCAGAGCTGCAGGAGATGTTCAGGAATTCCTCTTGGATAAGTATCCAGTGCCTATTACGTGACTTTCACCGGTTGGTTGGCAGCCTGGCCTTTATTCTCATAGCATGTTTCAATTAATGTCTTCTAGCTGAATGTTGCTCAGAGTCTTCAGGAAGAAAAGAGTCACGGTTGCATTATTATTAGAATGGGAACAGTGTGGAATGTCTCTTGTGAACAAAACGTCATGTTACCAGCAGATGGCACTCTTGTCTAATGATCTTTAGGGGTTCATAAAGCAATGATAAATGAGGCTTGGAGGTCGTTAGGACAAAACAGCCAGGATTGCCGAAAAAACAAACAAAAAAGTTCAAAGTTGCTGCTGTTTACCATTGAAATCACTTTTGGAGCAGGCCAGAGTTGAAAGGTTACTCTAGGAATTCTCACTGGAAAAAGGAAGCTAAAACAACTGTGTGCAATATACGAGTCATATCTGCAGAACACTAGCATTACAGAGAAGTGGAAGATACAATTTGTTAAACTAGGAAATTTCCATATTAGTAGATACTGTGGAAGTTAATCTAACTCCTCCTGATCCAGGTGTAAACTTAGGCATTTCACACCAAAAGAGAACTAGGGAGATTTTAGAGGACCAGAAGTCATGGCCTTTTCAAAATTAACTTTGGTACAGAAAGAGAAACTTCTGGAATATATTAGTAAGGCAAAGTTATGGCTTGTGGGATTTGAAGTTGTGAAAGCCTGCTTCTTGTGCCAAAGGTATCATCAGCATTTCAAGAGGTCAGTAAGTTGTACTGTTTTCTCTATCATAATGACATTTTCACGTGAGTTTTGTAACATACAGACCCCCATTCCTGCTAAATTCAATTGTGGTAGTTAGAGAACTCTTAATGAAATTTCTATATTATAATAGGCAGTGAAAATCAGAAGGAAAGACAGAAAATAAATCTGGGCCTGGTGGGATTCCACTTGGTCCCTTAATCTTAAACTCCCTAGACAACATCTGAAGAAAGTTTTGCTTCCAGCTGACCAAGATAAAACAACAACAACAACATACCTGGAAGCTTATTAACGATAATTTCCTTACAAATCAGGTCTCAACAATTGAACTGCAAGAAAGCTGTATGTGTCGTTCTAATGTATTTTAAGACAAACATTCATTATGTGTGCTGATGTGGCACACTTAAATCCTTGAGCAAAGCATGTTCTCCTTTAGCTCATACCTGGTACAGAAGGATTTAAATATCGAAGAAATAACTCCAGCATTATGGGGGTTTGGCTTTGTTGTGTAAATAAAAGTTAAGAATACTTACTACAGACCACAGTTCAGTTGACTGCAAGGTAGACTGAAGGAAGGAGATTGCCTAGACAGCAGGAATGAACTTTTCAAATATTGGCAATTTCTAGTGTCCAAAAGATGGCTCTTGTGCTAATTACTTGATTGAAGCTGCATTTGTAATACTAGAGGGTAGTTTCTTCCATATTGGTAGTTGCACTGGAACGTAAATGTTACACTCACCTCAGTTACACTAGCCATTCTGAGGCAGGGACACCTTAGAAATGGTTCCAGTGATTCACCATAAGCAAATCTTAAAGGTACAAAATATAAAAAATGGACCACTCACTAGCAGGCAGCTCATACTGTTTTAAAAATATATTTACACACCTTCAATTTCCCATTTCTAAAAAGGTTGCATAGGTTCTCTGAATGCGTGTTTTAAATACCTAGTCTGCAGGGTGTATCTCTTGTTCAAAGAGTCTTAAAACACTTAAAATATTATGTATTTCAGTGGCAAGGACACTGACAATTGTTTAAATATAGCACCCAGCCTGCACCAGTCATTTCTGCTAACAAAACTCTTATTGGCATTGGTCACATGGAGTCTTCATCTCCACTCGTCAAACGTTGGTGTTAAAAATCTGTCATCATTCAACATCTGATCTTGGCTTAACAAAGTCTGGAAATTAAAAAAAGAGCAAGGTAAGTAACATAAGCCAAAGATAAATGCAGTCAAGATACATTATCGCTGTAGAAGAAATTTACATTGGAATTATTTGAGAACATTATGTGCAAGATTTTCATATGCAAAATCCCTCTTACGTTAGCAGAAAAGGTAGGACTTAACACTCATTAAGTAATTTATACAGCTCGTGCATCTGTAGTGAGTCAAATTTATTCAGAGAAAGTCTAAGAATAAAGTTCATGCGTACTACAGACAATGGCATGGGACGCTTTGATGTCATCACATTTGTGAGAGGGCAAACTACACACAAGAGCATAGCAGCTGGTTCAGAGCTACCCTTCCATAACTTAAATGGCAGCGCACGAAGTGTTAAGAGGTGGGCCAGCCCATTAGCTTTACCCCCATCTTTTGCTGACCCCAATCTCGCTCTGGTTGGACATAACCAGCAGTGGAGTGGGGCTGGATGGGCTCTGGCATCGTGGTGGGGCTCTGCAGCTCAGGGAATGTTTTCGAAAGTCAAGGACCCGACAAATCGAGTGCACCATTAATAATGCAGCCTCATTTGCTTCTTTAAAGGCAGGCTCAGTACATACCGTGAGGTTGCTTATTCCTTGGGAGAGTTCCCCTATTTGCAATACTGTTCCTTCTGAATGCTCCATCTGTAAAATCATTTCAGCAACTAGATGAAATTTCAAACACAGCATGCATGCAACTGACAATATATTTTAAAGAAGACAGATGTGAGGCACTGCTAAGTGCAAAAACCAGAATCAGTTTTTATTATATTGCTCTCTTCTATATCATAGTTCCATGCTAGTATCTAGATGCAAAGGACTGGATCTGGATTTGCATGTATCAGGACTGCTGGAAGTAAACTGCTGTGTTATTTTCTTGCCATGTCAGCCCCCCCCTCCCCCCCGATTTCCACATTATGCTAAGCATAATGAGCCGGGGGGGGGGTGCGTGTTGCTGAATAACCCATGTTGGTGCCAACAGACATTCACTGTGGCTTGTTTCTGATTCACATCACCCATCTGCTCCCAGCACATATCCCAGGGGCCTATGCAGGAAAGTTCACCTCTCACAATCCTTTGCTTCCTCTGCATGTCTGCAGCTCTTCTACTATTGGTCTTGAGTGCTCTGTGCACATTTTCTCTTTCCTGGATCATGTTGGACATTTTTCCAACACCTTCCCTGCCTTTTGGCACATCAATTACCCCCCTATAACTTGGTTCTCAAATGATTGTAAACCCTAACATGGCCTTTCATGGTTTTCAGTTTTGCTTTGTACTTCATTTTTAGAGCTGATGTTTTCTCCTTCTGCCTGAGAAGTTGGTTTCACTCCTCCTTCTGCACACCCTGCCCGCTCCCTGAAAGCTGTAGAAGCAGATGGGGCATAAGAAGGGGATGTTAAGCAAGACCACTCTTGTACGAACCTCTGCTCTGAAAACCAGGGGAAAGAATTGCCATGCTGATACTCCTGTGCATCTAGGCTTACCCAGAGATCTATGCATCTGCAGACTAGTAAACCACCCAGTGCTTATGAGAATGGGGCGGTATATGACAACCAACATTAACCAAAAGAAACTAACTTCAGCCTCAGGACAGAAATGTGCCTGAATTTTCTATGTTATCCCGGTCTGCCTCAGTTGAGATCTGAGAGGCGTTGAGAGCCTCATCTTGCCATGTTTGTTTTGGAGAATATGGTGTGGGTATAAATACTGGGGTAAGAACTTGATGTTCCCCTCCTCTGGAGGATCCATCATGGGGTATAGTGAAAAGAGCATTTTACTGGGCACAGGTGAACCAACTGTGCTTGTTATAGCACCGGGAGCAACCTGTTGGCTCATCCCATCCTGCACACTGTATTAACATTTCTCATCTTCCACATGTTGGGGGGCTGCCCTTTTCAGAGGGGAGCCTTTTCTACTTAGCAGTTTGTATGCACTAGTTAGAGCCCTGGAAAATAAAATATAACTGAACAGGGCTAAGCCCACCCAGTGACATTTCATGCTGGGAGGCAACAGGGGCCGATGCCCTGGCCAATTCCCTTCTCCCCAGGCAATGCATTCTAGAAGAAAGAGGTCCCAGCACTCATGTGTGGGGCATTTAGTACTTCCAGGAGAAACACTCCAAATAAGTAGAAATGTTAGTTTCTGCAGGAGTTCTGCAGTGCTACCTTCTGCCAGAAACAAGCATTTTCCACCTGGTTCAGCTTGCCTTTGGGTGGTTTAATCTCCCTTGCATAAATGGTGGGCATTGCTTGTGCAATGCTATCAGCAGTGAACAAGAAAACTGGCAGAAGATGGAAACACCACTCGGCCAGCCCCCGATACTGGCCTTAGCACTGACTTTGAAAATGAGATTGTTCCTCCTCACGCTCTCCTGCAAATATTAAATTATTGGGCATGATCAGCAAGCCTGTGTTTGATTCCATGGCCTTTTCCTCTCTGCACATGCAGATGTCTGTCTGGCCTGAGTTTACTGCAAACACTAGAGATGCCACCCTCAAAACATGTAGAACCAACCCTCAAGGTCACCAAATTCTATTCAATAGGGGGGAAAAGCAACAGAAGAGCTTCATGCATTTAATGCGACAAGTTTTTTCTTTGTTCCCAAAGGCTCTGGGATGGTGCTGCTCTCTTTCCCTTTGCCTTTCCATGCACACACCTCCTTTCCCCACTCAAGTGCAAACAGGGGAGTTTCATCTGTACCCCAAGTTTGTGAAGCACCAATTTGTTTTTAAATTGCCACATGTAAAAACAAACACAAAACAACATGAACCAGTTCAGTAAACTTGCCAAGCAAAGTCTCAGGGTCACTCAACCAATTCAAGATGCATCTTTGTTTTAAGTGAAACTGCATAGCCTTCTCGAGAAATGCTGATGCCACAAACGGTTAAACACACCAGGCAGCTTGTCCCCAAAACTGATTTGACGAGTTTCCAAAGCCACATCCCTAGACAGCGACTGCACAGGAAGGACACCTAAGCGGCACACAGCCGTGGGTTCTAATGCAAGTTCTTCCTTTAAACCACTCAGCCAGAGAGCACCCAACCACTCCAATGAGTAAACCTGTTGGTTAGTTGCCGTAGTAAAAGCACCAGAAGTGCTCTACTGGATCACACCAAAGGTCTACCTAGTCCAGCACCACTGCTCTTGCCACAGGGGCCGATCAGGTGCCTCGAAGGGAGCCCACAAGCAGCACATGAGAAGAATGTTCTCCTCCCACTACTGGCCCCCAGGACCTGCTATTCAGAAGGGTGCTGCTTCTGATTCTGGCAGCAGTGTATTCCCAGTGGCCTTATCTTCCTCGGATTTGTCTCATCCCCTTTTAAAGCTGTCTAAGTTTGTGGCCATCACCACAACCTGAAGGAGCAAATTCCATAGTTTAACCATGCACAATTTGCTTCCCGCCCTGCCCATAATCTTCCCAGAAGTATCTGGTCGACCAGTGGAGGGGATTAGACCCAAGAATGGATTCTTGGTGAGATCCAGCATGGCGCCAGTTATGTTCTTGGACTGTTCAAAACGGGAGGGGCTGCAGGTGCGTGGCTGTAGCAAGATGGGGCAAAAGGGACGGGGTGAGCAGCTCTATGCTATGCGCAAGAGTCTAAATGTAAACTGCTTCAGGAGCAGGGTTTTTTAAAACTTATAAATAACAATGTTCCAAATGATTCCGACTGTTTGTGTCTTCGCCACCTGCTTTACAGCTGGCTAGGCCTGGGCCCAAATGCGTAATGATCAAATTGCTTGAGTTATAAAACAAAGCATACACAATAGATTGCATTTTGAATGAGGGAAACATGGAATGTGTTAGAAGTAATGAATCATGCACATGAAAAAATAACTATGCAATTAAGTCTTTTCCAATCTGCCACCTTTTTTCGGATTTGGTTTCAGACATGGAAACCTGAATCCACAGTGGTAGCAACACGCTCTTATGCCTTGCAGAAAGCTCACAAGCTCTAACTGCTCCATTTTTCAGGCATTAAAAAAATTACTTTACACATGCTTCCCTATCCAGTACTGTTGGGACAGCGATTTATAGAATCTTTTCATGCCATAATATTTTAAGCATCATTCCATGCGAAAAAGAATCATCACAGCATTAGAAGTGTAACTTTTATTGTTTTGCTGATAAAGTTGTATTTTTATTTTATTTTTCAGATGTATTGTTAGATTTATCACATATTATACATGTTCAATATGGTGCAGACACAGCACAGCTGAAATACCATGTTTTACTAAAAATATACAATCCAGTTGTACTGTGCAGAATAGACAAATCTTTACAACTGCTTACATTAGAAAGCTAATATAAAAAGTTAAAAAAGAACTCTGGGCGGTTCCTATGGAATATTTTAAAAAGGAAAAGGAAAAACAGCCCTGCAGCAGCAGCAGTACACAGAGCACCTTTGCTGGGTTGGGGGCTCAGGGTGCCGGGACTTCAGTGACAACCATTGTGTAAAGCTTTTTGTATTCCTGAAAAAGGGCCTGAAAAGATGAGCAGAATGACGTAAAGTTGCAAATGGGAAGTAATTCACCCATGACATGTTAAGTATACATTCTTCAGGCCTCATCCCGATACATTCGTTCAATCCATGCAGGTGCATTATGTGTTTGAGTTAAATTCTAACAAAAAGTTATTTTGCAAGATTTGGAATGCATGAAAAGCATGAGAGGTGAGTGACATCAGTCCGCCTGGCCCACCTGATCCAGTTTGTCTAACTCTTTGTCGGGGAGCACGTTATGCGCTTTGTATGTGCCGCAACTCTTCTGAGTGCCATTCGTTGTACTCGGACTTGTATCCATAGGACAAATGTAATCTGTTGATTCATCAAATTTCTTTTTTCGCAAGTTTCCAAAATGAGAAAATCCAAGTTTCTTTGGCTAGTGGGAAGGAAAGGGGAGGCAAAGGGGTGGGGGTGGGGGGAGAGAGAGCACAGTGTCACAGAAATGCAAAATGATGGGGGCAGTCAGAATACTGATATCAATAATGGTTCACACACAATGCAAATAGGTTTTTGAAACAATTAACTTGACTTAGTTTTCAACATTAATATGAATAGATTTTGCTATATTTCCATTGATTTCTCCAATATCCTGAAGGAAATTGAACAAATACATCAAAAGGGAAAGGGGATGGTTTTGTCTTTACTGGTAAACTTAGTCTGTCGAGAATGGTCCATTAAGACGGTGTAGGAAAGACTGAGACAGGACAGGGAAAACTCTCACAGGATGAAACTTGATGCATTGGAAACATGGTGCTGGAGGGGAGTTTTGCACATCTGTTAGGCTGACAGAAAGACAAATAAGAGGGTCCTAGAGCTAATCAAGTCGGAGCTTTTCCTAGAAGCAAAAATGACAAAACTAAGGCTGTCATACTTTGGACACATCATAGGAAGGCAAGAGTCTTGGAAGGAGATGTGCCCTGAAAAAAGACAGGAAGTTGGTGTGTTGACAGAGCCCTAGCACAATCGACTCAATCCCTGGTTTTCTTGGCCTTGAACTGCTAATGAAGCATGACGCTGGAGGACTGTTACCCACTTTTCAAAACAATAATGCCACAAGAAAGAAAGATGATGATGTCTACTGTTTATAGGACGCAAAATAACGTTTCTTATACTCAGCAGCAGTTTGAGTCTTTGCGTGTTTCTCCAAATCGAGCATTCTTAAACAGCCATTAACACAGGCCAGCAGCCACTGATGGAGGATTCTTTCCATGTCTAGAACCCTACTGCACTAAGGGAGACTCAGAAGTTTCTTACCCAATCCCCATTTTTTAAAAATAATAAAAAATAACTTTAAACTTTCTAAACAGCCCAGAAAGCTTCAGCTAGTGGGTGTTAGAGAAGTTAAATAAATGAATAAATTTGAAAATGTTGAATACAGGAAGAGCAATACTTATGGGGGTTGGGCAGAAGAAGGAAAGTATCACTCAAAGTGCACAACGCATAAAGGACCTTTGTTGTTGTTATTTAGCAAAGTCACGTCCGACCCATCGCTACCCCAAGGACAACATTCCTCCATGCTCTCATGTCCTCCACCATCCCCTGGAGTCCACTGAAGCTCACCCTGACCTTGGTCAACACTAAAACCAACCTCCATCAGTGAAATCCCATGGCAATCCTATGGAAATTCCTCGGAAATAAGCATTTCTATTTGCACTAGGGGTTAAGTGTATGTGGAATTACAATCTTAGTTGCAGAAGTTCTGCAAATGAAGTATTAAAAATATTTTTAAAAGGTGCTGAACCTGTGCCCAACATCCTGAAGAACTTAATACATGCATCACTGGACTGGATCTGGAATCTGTTTTTTGTAGACGGAAACTTCTAAGGAGGGAGGAATACCAATGGTGAATGGCAAAGGCATTCACTGATTTTCCCAGCCCTGTAATCCCCTAGAAGTAGGGTGGAATTTGTGAAGATTGCCTCACTCCCTCTTTCCACAAGCACTATTCCAAGCAGCACTTTGGTCAGGAACGCACCTAGGAAAGAAGAAACTGGATCCTACGCAATGCTTGTAGACTCACATGCATGCCCTTCAGTTTTATGCTATGGGTTCTGATACAGAAGTAGCTGAGGGTACAAAGATATTACAGAAGACAAAACAACAAACACCGCCCCCACACACACACAACACACACACTCTTTGGAAGGCTGGCTTTTAAACAGCAAATCCAGAACTCCACTATTTCTCTGATCGCTGTGCAGCCTACCCGGACTTTCGCAGTGGTAGTCAGTGCTGTGTAAGCTGTAGATTCCATCATTTCCCTCTTCTCTTGCTGTGCCTCTGGTCCAATGAGCACATTGAAGTTAGTGGTTAAGTGGCGTCTCAGCAGTGTCTTTTGAGGTGGAATGTTGAGAAGCATTGCGAGAGTGTCCCCATTAAAGCGAGGCTCGAGGATCTGCCAGAAACACAACCACAAGCACACACAGAGGCACATTTGCACAGCCTCCAAGGATTCGGGCAGGAAGGCTGCTTCGATTCCTGGGTGTTTGAATTGATCTGTTTAGAATCTAGACTGTCTTACAGCAAGCCTCACAGCCAGCCAGCAGCAATTCCTAATTTGTTAACCACTATAATCCATTTCCATCAGCTGTACAAGCTTAACAAAACATTTATGCCGCATTTCCATAGCACTCCTTGAGGCTCTTGCAACAAACATCTGTTTGGGGGTGAACCATGCACAAAGCCTGCAGTTCCAGATCCACAGGATTAGTAGGCACACAAAAAAATAAATGTCCATGTAATAGCATATTAATAAAAATGGCTTGGATCCTGAGTTGTCCTTCTGTACAAGTAAAGGGTTCCTTTTGAGAACAGAAGAATTTCCGATTCGGCACAGGCTCTGCCTAGCAGAAGGGGTGGGGGCCGAGTCCCTCTTCAGCCCCAATGCCCCCACATTTAGCTCTGTAAAGATGGACAGGGGCAACTGACCTTGCAAGCACAGCTCATGCAACGTCTTGAAAAAGCTAGCAAGAAAGTTGGGGGACCCTGCTGAATGGAGAGAGCTGTGACAAGGGGTGTATCAGGCATCTCCTGCACACGAGGCCTTCACTTCCTGGAAGGCCTATCTTGAATCCAACTCACTATTTTATAGTGATTCATCAGCATCTTTGGATCTTTGCAAATAAGCAATTTCAAACAAAGGTCACAGGGCTGTAGCCCATGGATCTTATAACAGAAACAAGGGGAAATATAGCCCAGGAGAAAAAAAGGAAGAAAAATCCAGAATAAAAGGAGATGACTATGAATAATAGCAGTTATATGTATTTAAAAAAATTCTATCCTGTCCTTTGCAAAGCCCCAGGACAGCTCACAACAAATACAGGCATATATGCACTGGCTTCATGGATATTGGCTCAGGATTTCAGTCCTCTCTGGAGTCACCAGGAAGGGATCTGGAGAAAGTGAGGAGACTGCTGCCTTTAACTACTTCCCCATTCACTGCAATGCGGGGGAGTGAGACTGGGTGTGCTCTTCTCTGCAGCTGCAGAATTACTCCTCTTGCGGAATAGTGCAGAATGCTGTGCAAGCCACAGCATATGCTTGAAAAGAAAGGCATGCAGATCAGGGCAGGCATGCATACCCATGTGCTGCTCTGGCCCTCAGACCCAGCTGTGAAAGTCACGTTGGATGAATTCTGACAGCACTGATTCACATGACAGAGGATTTCTAAGGGCCAGTTCACAAAACTAGCATGCTAGGGAAGGACAGTCACTTTTTTTTAGAACCAAAAACTAAGCGTCTAAAATATTATCCATCAGAACTGCTGTCAGGGGCATCATTATCTCAATAAATTATTAGACTTGCTCATGTTTACTTTATGCCAGTCTTCCGACATTGCAAAGGATGTTCCATATTGGAAGACGTTTTGTTCTCTCTGCATAAGTTGAGAGACTTGGTTGACACTTTATCAATTGGTGATTTGAAAGTAATTTCCACTCTTTCATTTCAGCTCTACTAATCCACTTATTAACTGTCAAAGACTGGGGAACTAGCTTGATACATGAGATCATTCATAAAACGTAAAGGCAAACATTGCCCAATTTATTCTTCACAAAACACTCACACTGATCAATGAACACATTTCCTATAATAACCAATATATTTTCTTTTCCCTGGGCCCATAAAAGTCAAGCATACAGTCCAAGTTTGAAAAATGCTTTGAAAAATCTTTTTTTTACTTAAAAAAGAAAGGAAAGGAAACAAAATTCAAGTTCTCGTTTCTTACAATGAGGCCTCCATGAACTCCGCTTCCTCGAAGGTTTGGTGCATATTCTGCCAGATCTACTGATCTGAGCCATTCCATCACCCTGTGATTAGACCACTGAACCACTTCAGAGGGTGAAATGTTATTCTGTGTTGGCGAAAAGATAGAAGTGCATTCACCATTAAGCCCATGGAGATTATTTTCCTAGTTACTGTTTCTGGATACTGCTATTAAAATAACTCCTCCTGTGTTATCAACCATTTCCCCCAAAGTTGTGATGGTGCTAACTTTAGTCAAATCTTGTTGTATACTTAACATAGTAAAGTGTGAAGGGATGCAGCCATTTTACTCCAGAAGAGAATTTAGTTCACTGCGTAGATCTTTTGATATGGTATGAATCCTGGATGCCAATGGGCATGAGTAAGTGAACCCCTCCCTCAATAATGCAGGAGATGGGCTCTTTCTATGTAGCCCACATATCACCAAAGAGGAACAGAAGAACTTAGAAGGCCAAGGAGGGAGTAGAGAGCATCCCCAGGAAGTAAAGGGCTCATCAGGCTGCCTGCATGTTCCTCCACACTTGCTTTCCATATGTGACAAACAAGCACTAGTTCTGGGAAGCTAATGGACAATATGGGGATTTCACCTCGTCTGCTGGCCTTCTGCGTAGGCAGTGAGGGTTGAAATTGTTCACATGCAGCACATGAATGGCACACTTAATACTGAGATGATGCAGCTGACTTGTGACTTTGAGGAAGAGGAGGTCATTCTGCAAAACAAGACAAAGGGTTCAAGGGATGTACAGGTTCAACAAACAATTTACTGCGTAGCACAGCTTAGAACTTGAGGTCTAGCCCACTAAGTACTAGAAGAGAACTGAAACCTGCAAACATTTTTTTTCCCTGGTGCAGGAGAGCTGAAAGGGCACTACTGGCTCAGATCGCCACTACGACTTTACAGTTGACAAAACCTACAGAGCACCTGCCAGTAAAGTGGGGGATGAGAGCACAGCTTCACAACTCTTGTCCCACAACCATAAAAGTAAAAGGCACGGGGAGAAGGGGCCTGGGAAGACTGTTCGTTTACATGAGGTGGTCCTGCCCAGCATGCAACTCAGGCCAGATGTCAGTTTAAGATGCTGCGGGCCTGGAGTTCTCCCCTGCCTCCAGACTTCAGTGCTCCCCACCTGTCCATACTGCAAGCAGCTTTGTCCATTTCCTGCTCTTTTCTGCCTCCTGTATTTGGATGCTGAAGATCAAACTACACCTTAATGCATAGCATGAAGCATAGTCTATTTATAAAAAAAATACTAAGTGCTAGTGGGTGTTTTTTATTGGCACATGTGGAAAGGGAGGTTTAGTGCCATTTTCTACTCCTGACAAAAATTGCTTCTCCTCACAGCCATCGGCTTTGCAAAAACATGCTTCCTTCTGCTGCACTGGATGTCATGGGTGCAGTGAACCCAAGTGTCTGTCAATCTTCCAGACAGGCTGCTCCCCTGCTAAGTTTCTCAAGGGTTAAAATAAATGTGGGCTACAAAGTACCAAGATGATCAACTGGAGAAAAGTTATTTTTGCAATGTTTGAAATGCAGGATAAAATCCAACCCAGATGCCTGTTAGACTCCAAACTCAGAGGATTGTGGGCATTCTATACACAAAGTGGGAGACTCAGTGGAAGTGAAAGCCACCTCTTCACTTATCCTGCCCTGCATCTCAGCTACATGGTTGATTTTGGCCTTAAAGCTGAAGCACTTCAAAGGAAGGGGTGGAAGGAAACTGGGGTGCTGTCAAGACAAATCGTGCCCTGGCAGTCCGGGTCTCTTCCCTTCCCTCTTCCGGAACACCTCTTTTATCCCTTTACTGAGATCTCACAGCCTCAGAGGAACAGCTGGTACAGCTCGTTCCATGCTTGTTGCAAGGGAGAGGATCCAGGAACCTTGGATCTGGGAAACAGAAAAATCCTTTGGCCCTCTAGACACTGTCTGCGGAGGCATAGAACTCCATCACTGATATAAAACCAAAGTAGGAATCAACATTTTAACTTCAATTATTTCATAAACATCCAAGGTGAGAATGGAAAAGACAGAGGATTTTCAGTGGGAGAGCCGTTTAGCTACTCCTCCATCACCCTCAAGCAAAAGCAAAGGTTTTTTCTATAGGTGATGTTTGAAAGGTAGGAGCGTAGGTCGAGCCAGCTTACCACAGTTAGATATTGCAGCATCCTGCCATCAACTCTGGATTCATGAAACTGGTCTTTGTACTGAGGTAAGCCAATGTCATCCAGCCACCCTGCAGAACACACGTGCAGTTTGCAATGTAAAAATCTGCTCCCAGGGTTATGCCTTGGAGAATAAAACAGTAGTTTCTGCTTCTCATTCAGTGCTATCTCTCTGCCGCCACATGGCCCTACCTGTTCCAATTCATCATTGTCAAATTTCACTGTCAAAATAGCCAGCTGATGAGGAAGAGTCTTTATACTTCACAGAGGTTGGAAACCCGCATCACACTTCCAGTATCAATACAAAATGGCTGAAGTCCAATTCATCAAGAGATTCCATTCTATTTCCTCTTGTTTAATAAAAACAAAGAGGTTCAAAATCACCCTACTCATGCAATTTTCACCACCGTCCCAGTGCTGCTTGTGCGATCACCTAACAAAGCATTGTGAATGGCAACTGCCAAGGTAATCATCACCAGGTGTCATGGCAATGTGCCCTGAGAGGAAGCTGTGCAAGATGGGTTGTCGTGGTACCACCCATATTGTGCCTAACAGGGCTCACCCTGAGCTGGACCCCTCCCCCTCTTCTGGGGAATATGCCGCCATGTTGCCTACAGAGGAGCCAACCTGGGGGAGGTGCACTTGGCTTACACGACATGGCAGCTCACCATGGCAGTCAACCCGTGGTGGGTCAGTGTGCTGAGTGAACCCAATCACAGGACATGTTTGCATAACGCCACAATGGGTGGCTTGTTGTGCAAACACACCACGGTGTGCTCTACAGATGGTCAGACTCACAGCAGGTTCTATGCCCACTCCTTCCCCCTCAGTTCTCCTCGGGTATCCCAGGGGACCCTGCTCCTCCCTGCCATGACCGCAAGCCTTTTCCTTGGCTCTCCGCAGCCTGGCAGCCTGCAAAACCCTGCCTCATATGGGGCAGGGAGTTTTGACAACTAGCTAGCTGTCAACATGCTGTTCCCCCTGAAATGGGGTGAGATGTACTTTTGTACTTTCCCCCCAAACATTTAGAGTCTTGAAGAAAAGTGCAAAGGCTCAGTACCCGGAGGTTAGAGAGGGCAAAACTAAAAAAGATGAAGATTTTAATACAAAGGGGGAGTGGTGTATATCCACCACTACTTTTTGGTGGGCAAAGAACCCTCAAGCGTTTACTTCCCCTTGACAACTTGCTTTTTGGCAGTTGCCAAGAGAAAACAAACAGAGTTGCGGGGACTAAGTAAGTTGGCCAACAAATAACAATCCCTCCAGTGTGTTGCTTGGGCACTTTAAAGTTGCTGATAGTGACTGTCAAAATGGAGGCTTTGAAAAAGGGTTGCCATAGATATCTATCTCTGAAAACTAAGATTAAGGGAGCAAAAACACCAATGTACATGAAAAGGACTTGAAATTGCAGGCCCAATGACAGTCACCCCAAAGTATGGGGAGCTGGCACTGGCCTAGATGAGCTTGGCAAGATCCGCAAGGAATTTTTGCTACTCCTGCTAAGCAGCTCACTGGCTAGTTCCACAGTGGGGTCAATGGCTTGGGTGTGACATGAAAACTCATTGTGGGTCTAACAACCTCTATTAGGGTAGTATAGAAACACAGAAACAGAGCGAGTCAGAAAGGGCCTCCTGGGCCATCTAGTCTGATCCGCGGCTCCAGCCAGCTCCACTCACGACATGCCCACCACGTGCATGTCCAGCCTATCCTTGAACACCCTCACCGATGGGGCTTCAACTGCCTCCCGAGGAAGCCCCTTCCATATCCATAAGTTGCCCATGAAGAAGCCTGTGGAAAACAGTCTAGGTGTGCATGCTACAACCATCACCCACAATGGGTTGTCCTGCTCTGCGAACTCAGCCATTGTTTCTGGTTTTTGCATTTCAATCCCTCTGAAAATGCAGTTAATATTTTTCTCCACCTCCATCATGTGTATTTAAATCTGCCAAGTTGATGTTAGCACTTCATGCATCTGATGAAGTTGACAGTGTCTGGGAAATCTTACATTAGCATACACTCGTTAGTCTTTAAGGCATCAAAGACACCTGTTTTTATTGCTAAACCTGTGGCTACTCTTCAAAGTCTATTGACCAAATAGAAATAAAGCTCCAGCTTTGAACCTTGTAATGATCTCATGGTAAACTGGACTTTTCTAAAGACAAATTCAAGTTGAGTATTTCCTTTCCCTGAAAATAAAACAAAATCAGACTTCTACAAAATGTAAAATGGGCAAGAAAGCTCACGAAAAACCATTTAATTTAACTTTTACCATTTCAAATACTTACGAGTCACCCAGATATGATCTAACTGTGCAGACTTATCATCTTGTTTCGCATTTATAGCTTTAACTGCTAAAACCAATTTCTTCCTGTGCAAAGGCTGCTTTATTCCTAATTCCTGGAAAAGACAGTAATAATGATAATTAAAACAATGCCTGTCAGCCTGGCACTTGTTAATGGACAGAACACATTTATTCAAAGTTAAGCCCTCCCAAAGAGAATGTGCTGCTTAAAATAGCTACTGTATTTGATACTGGGACCACTTGTTCTGTCCCCTTCAATTTCCCAGCATAATCTCTATAGCTGGCCAAAAAAACCAAAACAAAACCAAAAACCCCTACAAATTAACTATTTTGAAGTGATTGCTCTTAATTCCCCTCAATAAATATCACTCCTTACATTCCAGAACTCTTACCTTTTCCATATCCTGTGGTGTTGCTGTTAAAAGTGTGTGGCCAGATGTTATCCACTGTCGTGCAAAAATGACATACTGACCAAGACCAAAATCCTCCAGCCAGTTACAAACTCGTTCAGTGCTCCACTGGGCAAACGGGGCATTATGATCACTAAGAATCAGAACAGAGTGTCAGAGTAGAATATGATGGTGATGTCTCTCAAAGCTTTGCAGACCACAGTGGTCAGCCTCACTTCTGCATGACCCACTTTCTATTACTATTATCACCAGGGATGGGTGGAGAAGCTCTGAGGCCTTCAGCCAGCTATACTTGTCAGAAGGCAAAGGAGACCCAGAGGTTGTGGCCAGAAACTCCAGTGCAAGAACTGGACTCAATTTCACCTATATCCCTTGCCTCACAGCATTGGACCAAGACAACACTGGACCATCGAGCCCCAGAAGCAGGGGTTGGTGGAAAAGAGCACCCTCCTCTTCCTCCTGAGGCGATGGGCTGGGCTCCTTCACAGCTTGCTTGGGCACAGAGATGACTGACCCTTGGGCCCAGGGTCTTATACACAAAGGGTCTACAAAGCATGTTTGCCTGTCAGATCTGTATTTATTCACAATGAGAGTGAAATATTGAATAGCTATATGCAACATACGTCTTTGAGCACTGTTAGAGTTGGATTATTAATCACTGAAAGGAAAGCAAGCACTGGCAAAGTCCATTCAAAAATTCCTCTGTGGGTCTCCTTCTACTAGCATGACCAAGAAATGGAAGTCTAATAAGGACATACAGTTGAAGTGGCGGTTGGGGAAGTGTCCCGAAGTGGTGAAGTTTACAACACAGCAGTGACAAGGCCACATTGCTACACACATTATTCTTGTTCTAAATGCATGGAATTTGTCAGCTCCTGGAGGTGACAATGCTATGCAAATAGAGACACGTTCATTTTCTCCTTAGTAACTTGCTACGGGACAAATTAATGGGATGCAGCACAGAGAGAAGAGGTGGCAAAATCGAATCCTGCCTTGAACATGGCTATCAAGTGTCCTTGCGACAGATAAGTCTCACCAGACAACAGGCTATGTGATAATAGGAAATTAAAGCTGATCAAAAGCCCCAAGTAGCTCAAACTATCCCATGCAACTGCAGATAGGCTATTACTAGTACTTTACTAATGATAGAAAGAGGAAACGCTGCACAGCTGCAACCTAGATAGCAGAGTTCACTGGACAACAGTTACTAAACCATCACAGGGCATTGTACTGTACAACATCTAATAATGACACAGCAACATTTAATAATGCCACAGCACTTGACATTTACTTCTTTTGCCCCTTGGTATCCTTTGACCGAGACAGCCTAGGTCCAGCTGTAGCTCGGAGGCCGCCTCTTCGAAATTCAGCCAAGCCCAGATCATCTCCAGGGAAATTCCCGGACTGAGTCCTGCGTATTCTTTTTGGAGAGATTAAAAATAAAAAGCCATCAGGTATTAAAATGCAAGATACAGTTTTTACATAAACATGTAAGAACCTTTAAACATCAGAAATTTAATAATGTCCAATGTGTAAAAAAGCAAGCGTTGAAAGCTCCGAAAAATCCCTTACTTTCCCCATATTTTCTTGATGCCTTTTGGACTTCTTTTACTTTCTGGAGATAATGGAGACTGTGCACCCGATTCAGTTCCAGACGACAAGGGTGAAAGGTCCTCTGAAGGAACGGCACTGTCCATATTGCCAGAGTCTCCTGCAATTTAGAAATGCCACTGAGGTTATCTAGAAAGCCCTGGTTCTGTAAAATAAAAAAGCAAAGCAAATACATCGCCTCCCAAAATAACCCTGATGTATGTTAGACCACACAAGTTTAAGCAAGTCACAATTTACTGGACAATGTTCTTGAAATAAGTTTCTATGTATCATTTGCAATTTATACGCTGTACAAATTCTATTAACTGTCCAAACATCTTTTGGGCAAATTTACCAGAAACTGTGGACTTGTGTCATGAATACAGAAAGATTGTCAAAACTGTCTATTGTGTTGGAGCTCTAAGACTCCATGACAGTCACTGTACAAAATTTTTTAGCAAAACCTATTTCTTTGGAACTGTTTTCTTTTTTGCATAATTGAATGACAAAAGTGAGGAACGATTTGCTTTCTTCTTCTCAATATAAAAGTTTTGCCTGTGTATATATTAGATGGAGGTCTCAGTTACACCACATCAATGCCAGCTGGACTCTGTATTTTCCATAGACTAGTTCAGTGTTCAAAATCTGATGCTGTTCACCTATATTTCACCTTATGAGCGATCCTGTGCACTTTGTTTCAGCATGCTAATACTGGAGCCTCTGAACTATGCAAAGCTCAGCTGGTCTCTTGCCAGCAGGGCAGAAAAAAGTGCGGAAGCCTTTAAAAAATATCCTCCCCCACCGGTTTGTTTGAGTTTTGGTTTAAATGATTCACCATGCTGCAGAAGTGGTTGGGGTTTGGGAGAACTGCAGAGTCATAGCCCTAACCCCACAAGAGACCTCTTCCTTCCCCACTCCTCTCCCCTAGGATGGAGATTCAACTTTGGGGAGGAAGTCACTGTAAACTTTCTTCTGTCTTCCCCCATCCTGAGGGGGAAATCTGCTCTATCTTGTTGTCCCTGGGCCAGCCTGCCAAGGATCATAGGATTGCAATCTTACTCTACTAGGGGGAAAAAGCCCCTGGCTTTTTCTTTCATAATAAAAAATCAAGCTTTAAGTTGTCCACTCTCTGGGATTTGCATTTTCAATTAAGAAATACAGGGGAAAAATTCAAAATTCATGCTAGCATAAAAGCTGCACATTGACTAGGCATACGGTACCTAATATTGGTGCACTGACACTCCTGATGCGATCTTCAATCATTCCAAGAACCAGAAAGCCATATGAAGAAGCAAAGACGATGGAAAATTCAAGCAAAACAAAGTTACAGAAAAGCAAAGAAACACCCAAAGGCAGGAACTAAAGAATTGACAGGAAGCAAAGTAAGGAAGCAGATGAAACTAAATATTCAGGGGCATGCTAAACCCTCAAAGAGCAAGTGTTCTACACTGAAAGCAGTAAATTCTAGAAAGGTTTCACAATGCATTATATAATTTCTATAAAACCTCCTTTCATATGAAACAGTCAAACACTAGCCTGTAAAAAGAAAAAAAATACTGTTGCATTTCTCTCTTCAGTGGAAACAAATCCCAGTAAAATATTCTGTGTGTGTGTGTGTGTGTCTGGATGAATGTGTTTTAAACCTATCGTGTTGATTCTTGAGGCTTAGCTATCAGCTTTATTTATAAAGCGAGGTCAGAGAGTTCTGCTTTTCCCAGGAGAGTCTAGGCATTTTGAAAGCTCTGTTTATTATTTCTAGAGGTCTGTGCCTTCAAGTGGGTCTCTCAAAGCTGCAATAAAACAGCAGATATATGCTACCTCCCTGGGTATTTAGCCTACTTCTTCTAGGAATCACAACACTGAACTTGGCGGCCTGTTCATGGGTGGCAGCAAAATTTGCACCATTCAGGATAACTAGCAATTGCATCCCCCAGATTGTGTTCAGGAACACAAAAAGGCATTGGGTTACAACTACGTATGACAGTGGAGCATCGAAATTAAAACACAGTGAAGCAATAACTTCCCAGAGGGATGTGAAAAGTGTATTATCTAAAGTTGCGCTGGCATTTAGTGGAGTTTTGTTCCAAGGGAATTTGAGAACTGGGCCCCTTTTGCAGAGCTTTCTCAAGCATGGCACCCACTGACTCACTCTGACAGTGAGTCATGCGCACAGGACATTACAGCCATGGAATTTTAGCTCTTCCTGCAATTGTCAGGTTCTAGTTTTTGCAGGGGCTTTATAGAAAATCCCATATACCCAGCTAATTGTCCTGAAGTCCAGGGGATCAGAAAATTCACTTACAAAGCCATGCAGGTGACACTATGTAGGATTCCCCCTTTAATCCACTGATTAACCAACCACAACCTAAATTGTGTATCACACCTAGGCATGCTTTATTTACACAGTTAATTTGTTCTCCTTGAAGTACATACTCAGGCTTTGTATGCCGTTGTCCTCACTGCCATTAACACGACACATATGCGGAGAAGCAGGTGTATTGTATATCCCATTATCACCATTGTGTGTTGGCCGAAGAAGCTTCCCAGGCAAGGTTTGGTACTTACTGCTTTTCACAAAGGACTTATTCTGTCGTAAACAAATAAGTAAATGAACAAACAAATAAATGTTCAACTTGATAATATTTCTAAACTTCACTGCATTCATTTTGGTAAGAAGCATTTGCAAGCTTTATCTTCTCAAATATATTGATGTCTGAACAAAAGGCAAGTTCCCCACAGTGGCATTAGGCTTCCTCATTATACGCCCCAATTTATGTCTGAAGATATTCAGGGAACTGAGCCACTTTGCTCAAGCATTCAGATCGATAGCGGTAATTGTGGCTGCTTGGTATGATTAAGCAGGGACAATGAAAGTGATTTAAGAAGGCAAGATGCAGCCTTGTTCTGAAAGAAGGGATTGGAGGTATGAGTGAGCAGGATTTGACAAATGCAAAAATCAGAATGATCATGTGTCAGAACCGTTTTTGCATGCCACAAACAGCATGTGGGCTAGCTGTTCTATATTGGTTTATCCTTCCATGCCTCTTTTGGAATCACTATTGATATCATTAAATACCATAAATATCACCAACTCTCTCATTCTACAGAGTGGGAAATGCAGGAATGAAGTCTTGATAATCATGCTAGTAGTTTGACAAGCCTTCATCCAGTTTCCCCTTTTCTATGAATCATCACTCTATTTCTTTCAAGTCTAAACATAAGTTATTATCTCCATTACAAAGAGCTAAAACTGAAGTCTTAACTAGTTTGCTCAAACCACCAGCATGTGAATCACACACAGACATACATTCATGAGAAAACAAAGAGAACAAAAATAACCGCACCATAAAAATAATGATTTTCAGAATGGAAATGTTAAAATGGAATTAATATACCTCTTGTGCTATATCACGTTCTACTGGTTTCCCATCTACATGCTATGAAGTTGCAGGAAGGACAATTTCATAGTGTGAGGGAGAGAAAGTAACAAACAAAATGTTAGTGTAAACATAAAGTGATTTTTTTTAGTCTGATCTCTAGTGATGCTCTGCATGAGCAATAGCAGGTTTATTTTCTCCTCTAGCCACAGTGACAATATTCACCAATATTCAGGTGAGCCTCTCATTCATTCAGTGTATACATTTAAGTCAAAAACATATTCTACTGAAGTGCACTGAATTTTTGGCAGTGACTTTTACTGACAATGTATTGGATCCAGCCAAACGCCTTCAAGTTCTGGGACATAAAACTGCCATTCAACCCTTTCTCTGCAGAGGACCCCTTGCAAATTGTTACAAGTTTCTGCAGTGCGCACAGTCTCCAAGCGCAGGACTGACAAGGCTACTGGCCATACAGGAATGAGCACCTCCCTGTGCACGACAGGGAAGGGTCAGTAACAACAGGCAAGCGGCCATTAAGGGACACTTAACCACCTTTATAGATTATCTCACAAAGATGGAATCCAAGGGTTATAAAATGTAAATAAAATATTTTCACTTAGCCATATGTAAATGGTTCATGTCAGTAACTATGCTGACAGCATCTTTGCACCATAATTTTGGTCTAGGGCTGCCAACTGGCTCAAGAGTATAAGCTTCATACATTTGAGAAAACCTTCACCTTTTCTGCTTGGGAGCTACCCGTTCTTCAAATTCATGTGTTTGCATGAATTCGAATATGCTAAGCTAGCCTAACATTCAACAGCTGCAGCACTATATAATTCTCAGAGTGACACTTAAAGTACAAGCAAATGTGCTGTGCTTCTCCATCCACAAAATACACAGAGTAAGGAGAAAATAGACCTTTGAATTGGAGAAAAACTAGAGAAGTTAGTCCTTGGTTCATCTTCCACACACAATACTACAAAACAGACCAAAATGAAAAAGCCCACAGAAAACATGCTGGAGAAACAGTGGAACAGTGGAAGACATTGTGAGGTTAACCACATGCCCTCTGAATACTATATTGCACCATTATATCTCTTCCAAATTGAATTAATATGTACAATCTGCTAAGCCATTAAGATCCTGACTTGCATTACACTGATATGCTGGTCAGAATACATACAGCTGAGTTTCCCTTAGTTGTAAGTGGTGTAGCAGAATATAGACTGGGGTGGCCTGTAATGCACATCTTTAATTTATTTGATCTAAATTCAAGCAAAAAAATGAAATGTGCAATATGTATTTATTATTGAAAAGTGACTTGAGCCAACCTTTTCCAGGGATTCGGTTTGCAAGTCTTCTAGACTACTTGAGATTTTTTTCTGTGGTACCCTTAGAAGGATAAAGGCAGTAATTAATATAAGCACACATGCCCAAGACACACGCACACACAAGAAGAAGCTAGAAAACTGAACCAACTGGTATTTCAGATACCTTCTCTTACCACAGCTTGTAGCATTAAGATCCTGCTTGTACATGGGAGGGCCACAGGTGAAGTGCCCACCCGTATAAGCATCTCATATATACACAATCAATTAAAAGCACCTACCATGTGCAATTTGTTAGTCTGGCTTGCTAAACACGCTGGTGGTCAGTAGACTGGGTGACAGCACAGCTGGTGTAGTTAAAATGTTACATGCAAATTGGCTAGTTAACATGGTGTTTTTAAATGCAATGGTATGTGTGAGAATGTTTACACTAGTAAAGATATTTCCTGTGACCTACATCATATGTACTTCAGGCCTGAGAGGCATAAGAATGCTGGTTTTCTACTGGATATGAGATAATCTTTTTCTTACCTCCCAAATGGCTTTCAGACAGAGGTGATTTGTTTGCCAATAGGAAGTAAAACAGAAATGTTAACCACAACAGCTAATGTGTCAAACTAAATGCTCAACATGGAATTTTGACCTATGTATTGGCATCCTTTGAAGGAAAGTCTCATTTGGTTTATGGGTAGCAAAGATTTTGTACTCTTTGGGTGTAATGCAATTCCCAATGTCCTTTCAAATGTAGCAACAGATGGCTTATCTTGGGAGAAAACCACAAATGATGCGTATTAACCATGCCTTGGAGGATCTGACTGAGAAGTTTTGCAGCATTGGTATTCTTACCTATTTCGGAGCTCCAGGCTTTCCCCATTTATTGAAAAGAGGTTATTTGAAGGAACTGGAGAGCTTCCACTGTTAAACATAATGATAAAGAGACACAGAATTTGAAAGTGAATTATTTTAGGCACACTGAAAATCAATATATGCTCTGAGTTTCATTTCAAAGTAAGCACAAAAACATTTGCAAATAAAGCTGCATAACACGGACAGATTATTCAAAGCAAAAAAAAAAGTTATTGTATGTTTTTACCTGTTTTCCAGTCCTTTCTGTGGCAGCAGGGGCAACATGGGTTGGCTCAATTCCCCTTGAGGTACCTGCATAAAACATTTAAGCATGGGTTTATTTACCTGAGGAACATAAAAACCAGGATCTCCGCTGTAAATTGAGAAAAGGAATAATGAACTAACCAACCTCTGGTTTATTCATAGGGTTCCATTTTCGTAAAGTTGCTTCGAAATCATCTTCACAGCTTCCAGATAAAACTCTTTCTGATGTACCTGGAAAGGTTGACATCAAAAATTGCATGGCTAAATTGCATGGCTAAACCCTTAATGCACCCGGAGCCAAAACATATTTAGGCATATAAATATGTTTTACAATATAGAAAGAATGCAGCAGGCAAAGCCAATGAAGTGCAGTAAGTATTCATAAATCCCTGTGTCATTTTCTATGCATGTCTAGATGATTTCTTTCTACAAACAGGATGAGATATTGGGATTTAGAACTGCTTATAGATGAAATATTTAAAAGAAAATAAAAAATGCAAGGAAAAATTCATCATGATCCTAAATATATTTCCGTATTACTCATAAAACCAGTCAGTCATATTTGTGGCTTTCTGTAACACAACCACCCAGATACAATTTGATATACAAGCACATTGCTAACTCCTCTTCTCTTTGGGATCTTTCAGCCCCTAAAGAGAGTGAGAAATAACTCAGAGAAGCAGTCTACAATGTGGAGCAAATCAACCACAGCAAGTTCTAGTGAAAAATAAAGCTTATATCCAAAAATCATATCATGATTTTGTGAGTCACCTAAAATTTCCAAACACCTTTGTAGACAGAAGGTAACTGGAGCAGAACCAGTTCCTGTAAATGTTGTTAAGTTAAAAGTAAGGCTTTGGGAACTTACAGACAGAATACTGCTAACTTGATAAATTATTCATTCTTCCTTCACAAGAAAAAGACTTTTAGGATTAAATTTTGAGAGCTGGTCTACCAACTCTCTAGTAATTAAACAAAATAGATGTGAATATTACAATAATCTCAATACTTTTGCCTTTTGAAAGCACAGATAATCCACAGATTTATCTAATAATCCCTAATCAGAAGAAAAGTCAGTCTATAACATTTTTCCTCTCATTGTTTTGAAAATCCAGGATATAAAGTAACCTTTGGTACAACACAAGAAACAAAATGCAGCTTTAAAAACTCGAGAGACCCAACCCCCTTGCAGGGAAAGGGAAAACTACCCCAGTTTTTATTTCCAGAAGGAAAATCTTAGCAGTTTCTGTCCAAATTGGAGAATATTTGCAAAACCAGGTAGCATACAAATGTTAGAAAGAAAGAAGAAAAGAAGGAAAAATGTTATTAAGGGTGCAATCCTATGCAAGTTTAAACAGACAAACGTATACAAATCCCAGCACAGCTGACTGGGGCATACTGGGAGTTATAGTCCCTTTGTCTGTTTTAACTTGCACAGGATTGCACCTTAGGTTTATTTTTAAACAAAGCTTGTAAGGGAAAAAGGGCCCAGAATATTTGTGCCTGAGGGTCACTGTGTCACCGTTCCAATCACTAGACAGCATACATTTTGGCATATGCAATTTATCTCAAGAGTGGGCTAGCTTATAATTTCCATCATTTTTCAATTAAAACTTTCTTCTTGGCATTATTGGACAATAAGAGTTGTGGTCAAGTTCTTAATTCTAGAGGATGCGTAGAGAGGTGAGAAATGTAATCTTGTAAACTTATTTTTCTCAGTGTTCTATAAAGAACATGCTACTCATATTAGCCAAATGTTCTGTACTTAATTAGAGCAAACTGGGTCACTGTGGCATTCTATGGCAAGAGAGAGCTTTCAAGTTACATTGTGTCACTGGAAAATATAACTTTGTTGAATAAAGTATTACCTAATGCCATCAATTTCACATATTAGGCTAAAAAATGCAGGCTTGGTTACAAAACAGGAAAATTACTTCCAGCTTTTCATATATCTGTTTGCATAGCTTGGAAAAAGGTAAAGCAATTTTTGCTTAGACTCTTTATTTAAGAAAATCTAAAGAAGAACAAGCACTGGCCTAATAATTATGGAATGAAAGAAACCTGATGATTTATGATAGCTTCTGAAGTTCCAACCCATGTTGTATGATCTCAGCAAATAACACATCTTAGTAAAAATAATGAGAATATTGAAACCTACTTAGTCATAATGGTGAAGAGCTCATGAAAGAAAAAGAGTGAAAGGAATGGAATCTGCCCCTGAAAACCCATTCCACTCCATGCGTCCACTCTCAGATCCTTTGAACTGTAAAGGAGCAGCCTGTGTTGGAATTGGAAGTACCACTGGATGAAGTGTGAGGGTCAAATGTGTGTTCAGAGGATGCAAACTCCCATCCTTTAAGCCCATTTTTTGTTTAATTGCTTGTCTTTGCGTTCACTTATCTTCTTGGCTTAGTTATTCTAAATGTAGACAGGAAGTAGGATGTATCATGTGGTTGTCTAGTTAGGCAAGGAAAGATATTTTAGCAGACAACCTTTATTTGACTTTAATAATTCTTTAGAATGATGGAAAGTGGCATGACCAATTAAGGACAAATAACGTGAGATATGGCTACGCTTTAGTAGAATAAATTAACTCTGTCTGCTTTGGTGAATCCCATGGAAATTAGGGAAGATATGCAAGCACGCCTGCCTAGGAACAGCTGCCATATATCAAGTCAGACCACTAAGCTCAGTATGCCTAGAACTATGGTCGTGATGAGCAGGCTGTTCTACCTATGTGTGGTCACCTGAAAGAAACAATGCAGCGAAGATGAAGCAGGACACAGGAGGAATGTAATTCAAGACTGCAGTAAGGGCTAGGGCACAGGGTTACATGGCCCTGATCCAACTTCAGCAAACTAAGGAACATTTATTTCAGGGCAGTGACTTTCAGGAACATTGGAACTATCTCAATGCCCTCTCTAGGCTCATTTTTGAGCGTACAGAAATAGGTTTTTTGATCTGAAAAACATCAGATGTATCACTTTACAATACACCATCTTTGCAGGAAAATAGGGAGTCACTGGACAAAGATGCCATGCTAATGTAAGACAGGCAGGCACATCACACATATCTTACAGTCAGCTCAGTTGCCACTTGTATGTGTCAGAACGGCTTTTGACACTGCAAAGAGTGTTTTCCAGTAAGAAAGTTCATTATTTATTGTCTGAAAAATATTGCAGAGAGGTCCCATAAATGGGGGCGGCAGCTAACAGTGGCCGCTAGCCTTGCCGGCTATGTGCTGCCTCCTTTACCAGCGCTGGCATGGCTGCACACGCCAGTTGCTGAGGAGCTTGAGCAGGAGGAGGTCTTGCAGCCATCCTGCTTGAGGGATCCTTTGGTCAGCTGCTTTGCCACTGGTGTATGGAATGAAGGACTAGAAGGACCTTTGGCCTGATCCAGCTTATGTTGGCCTGATCCAGCTTATAGCCAGTGTAAGCTATAAGCTATTATTTAAGTCAAGAAAAAGGGGAAGGCACATGGGCCAAAGACATTGGCCTGACAAAGCATCCTCTACAATCCCATATCGCAAGTCTTTGCATGCCGCATGGGCAGGATACCTCAATACACAATCCAAGGAAGTAAAGGTAATGGGATATTTGCATAGACTAACGTCTCAGTCTTCTGTACACATCGTAAAGATATGGTTAACTGGATAAACTTGAATGTTCTTGGTCATGTACTCAAGCCCTACTTGCTCAATATGCTATTAAATGATCAATGCAGAGTCTTTCCATTTATTAGCTCTACTAAAACCCCAAATTACTGGGCATCCAGTATTTAAGAACTGCAGTAAGAGCCATATATTAAATGCTACAGTAAAACAAGTAAATACCAATTATTCATAAGAGTTGTGGCATCTGCAAAATTGTGGTCTTATGAGTGATCACTGGAGCATTTAGGGTTTAGTTTCTTCAAAAACAGGACCATTGAAAACGCTTTTCTCTCTGTATAGTACTTTGTAGCCAGTCAGAGTGGACATTTGCTCAAGAGATGCTGCTCGTTTATCCACATACCTTACAACATAATGACTGTACCTGAAAAGGGGTTCGGGAGAGGTCCCATCCCCTAAATGCTGCTGCGTATTCTTGCTCAGGCAACAGTTTTAGAGATTCCACAACTTTTGTAAGAAATCCAGATAGTAAAACCTTTTGAACCTTAAGTATTTTGACTCTGGCTCTTGGACCATTTCATCTCCTGACCTTATTTTGAGTATTAAATAAAACAGTTCATTAAAGTAGATCATAGAATTTTGGAAGACTGTCCTTCCCATGCAATATCCACTAATTATACCTTGAACTGCTATCATGATCTCTTTCACCCTTCGGTATTGACTTAACAAAACAGTTAACTCTTCTATCCGACGGTCCTAAAATGAAATAAAGAGATGAGACACATATAAATAATAGTTATAATAGTATAAAATATTTAAATACTGGAGTCTATATACTGGGGGATAATACAACCTGCATAAAATCTGGAAATGCTATAAAAGAGAAAAGGCTAAAACATGATGTGTTGGATACTACCCAGGAGCTTGTTTTACCTGTCCCTAATATACACCACCCTCATTAAGTCATATGGCACAAGAAATCACATGGATGCTGGAAACATTGTTCTGAGAAACTTAGTTTGCTGATCACAAAAAGCAGTATCACTATGTAGGCACATTTGACAAAATGAGTAAAGATTGTCCTATTTTCTACCTCACTTTCACCTTAGCTGCCCTCAGTTTTTCAGCACATCTCTAGTTCTTCCATCAAAATGGGTGTGTTTACAGATAGGACTGCATTCTCCCTTGCCACAAAATTCCTGTTACAGAAACACTGTAAGTGAGGGAAAGCATCTTAGACTGTGTTCCATGAACAACACCCAGAAAATGTACTGGACGGAGAAATAGATCTGAAAACAAGTGATGGCAAAAATACAATGCCAATGCTGCGAATTTACTCTGAAAATAATTTGTATATCAGACATATAACTCAAGGTTGTGCTAACATAAAAATTAGCTCTATTTTACTTTTTTCCTAAAATAGTATCTACTCAGAAGCATGCATTTTGCACAAAGTTTTCATAGTGTCTGAGAATTTGGACAGCAATGTAAACTTTTACTTGAAATTCCCTACTTACAATGGGATGTAATAAAAAAGAGGGCTTCTCATATATTATCCCTAGAATTTCTAAAAGCTGTGCTGATGCTGCTCTTATGAAGGGAGGGGTGGCATATACCCATGTACACACATACGTACTCTGTGGTAGGATGCACTCTTGGAGTGTTAGCCAGCCTACATATTTGCACCCTGTTAATGGAAGTCAATCATCATTTTCTGCTTCTCACAGGATACCACCTGCTTTATGTCACTTTCAGTAACCGAAAGTTGAGAGGGTTGAGGCTACGTATCTTAGGATTACATTCTTAGTACGGCATTTCCTTCATGAAAATAGGTGTGACTACAAAACTGAGTCATGGAAAAGTTTAGGACACTGGGGCCTCTTGTTTAAAACCCAGTTGTCCTCTAGTAATGGTCAGACAGATTATGAAGGATAATAGCTGCAAAATCCCCAGTGCTGGAAAGGGAATGAATACCTCTCAAAAAACACCTTTTCTCTTAGCGTGAGGTAGGCGGCAAGCTATCAGCACTAAGAATTTTCTGAGTTATTCCACAAAATGCAAAAAAGAGATTTTGCTTTATTATATGCAGAAATGTTTATTTTATCATGCTATGTTTACTACTACTATGTTTACATTACATACATATCCTGCCTTTTTTCTGTAGCAAGAAACCAAAGGCAGCTTACAACGTCTCCTACTCTCTGTTTTATCCTCAGAACAACCACCGTGCGAGAAAGATTGGGCTGAGGTGTTATATTGACCCAAAGCCACCCAGTGACATTCGTGGCTGTGTGGGGACTTGAACCTGGGTCTCCTGAACCCTCTTCAAAACTCGAATCACTATAGCACATTGATGATATGATTGTCACGTATATTCAAGCTTTCATTAATTGCTAGATTTTAAACTTATAATAACTAGCACAGTTTAGTTAAAAAGAGGGGACGAAATGGTACCCAGGGAAAGATGGAGTGCTGTTTCTGCTGGTAGGTGGGTGTCCCTGTTTGCAGCTCCTCTGACCATAGCTCACCAGTATGTGCAATTTTGTAATATGTAGAAAAATGTGGGGAGAACATGATGGGCAAATGCAATTGGAAGTTCAGTATCTGAACTATTCTTATCATTACCATCAAAACTAAAATTGAATTGTCCTTATCTGTTTTCTCACCTTTTCTTCATTTGCAGCTAATAACGATTCCATTCCTACTTTCAAATGTTGTACTTCTTGATCTAGAACAAAGTTTTGGAAGTTAGGATGGAAAAAATCTCATAAATTGTTATTGGCAAATACGGTATACAGTATCATGAATTTGTCAGACTGTATAGAAGAGTTCTTTGGGCATCTTCAGCAAAAAAATTCAACTGACCAGGGCCACGCCTCCATAGATATCAAACATACATCAAATGAGCTGATATCTGTGCAAGCCCCTCTGGGCATTTATTTTGGTGAGTTCTGTCTCCCCATGTTGCAAACCAGGCATTTCCCCCGGCACTGCGCTAAGGGATACAGGCAGCTGCATCAGGGAGGAGGGGTTGGGACCACCACCAAGAACAGGTGGAATTTAGCACACAGATGAGATCTACTCCAACCAAATTCAGTTGAAAAAATAAAAGCAGAAGGAAAGAACTCTGCTCAGAATTGTTATAGGACTGGTGAGCATCCCTGGGGAAGACATTCCAGTCACAGCACAGCTGAGAAGGCCCCTTTGCTTGCAGTGGCCACCCAAGCTTGGAAGGAGAGGTACCTGCAGGAGGGTCTACAAGGGTGACCTCCACAGGCAAGCAGGTTTGTATGGAAGGAGACTCCCCTTCCTTAAGGTCTATGCCCCGGCCTTCATCCCAAACCAAGTGCTTGATACATAGGTATGGCATGAACAATGGAATCAAACATGAAACACTGCTTTAAATGAGCCATACAACAGCTCATTTTCCTGAAGTGAAGAACAGTTTCAAAACATTCATGCAATCAGTATTTAGAGCAGTACTATGAATTATTCTGAATATTTAATTAAAACCAACCAAACAAATCTTGGTGTGTGCTGCGATTGTGTGTAAGTACTCACACAAACACATACACACACACAATCCCTCCTCTCTATCTATTCTAGAATGGATTGCAAAAACTGTTTTTTTTTGTTTTGTTTTCTAACAGAATAACTCTTTAGGTGCTGACCTACCTGGATAGCTGGTTTCAAAGTTCAAACAACCACTTACTGACAAAGAACAGTTCTGCACACATCTCACTATTTAAAATATTAGGAGAGTTCCTTTAAATTCCCCACATAGTCAACACTGGATGTTGGCTCTAGTATTCAACTAAAGCAAACCTGCCAGACAGGTTCTTTTTTGTTTTTGTGAAGGACAACTTCTGGGCTTACTTCTTGACTGCCTTATGCCCCACTATCTACAAAACACAAAATTTAACTTTTAATTATCAACCTCACATTTTTTATATCAGAATCAGATAGCTTTCTACAGTGCTAATTCAATTGTAGTTCTTGTCGCAGCATTCTGCTCAGACTCTTTTTACAAACTCTAGCCTTTTCATTTTCCAATGAAAAATGACTCATTTTATTCACTTGCAAAGATGGCAATGTGACACACAAGGAAAGAATGAGGAAAGAATTATTGCTGTAAAAATTATTAGTAGATAAAGGGAAGGGGATCAGTTTTAGGAGATTTTTTGAGAAGCAGAAGTAGGTTTATCAATTCCAATTAATTTACAAAAATACTGTAAAAGCTAATAGTAGAAGTTGAACAATTAGTAGATTATGTATTTTAATCACACTTTGGCAGGTGCTAACATTGTGACATAGATATGGCATGGACAGAGTCAGCCACGTCGAAAACACAAAGCAACAGGAAAGAGCCAGTAAGACACAAGCAACCAGACAGGATTAAAGGAGCAAAAGCACCACATAGTATGTTTTTGGGCTTTGGATTTTAAGTTTTCATTACCAGCATAATATTTTTTTAAAAAGAATTGTGTCAAGGTTTTCTTATTTTTAAGCAAACTTCTCCATAAAAAGGTAAGAGAGAGAGAGAAAGTGAGTGTGGGTGTGTGTGTGCGGGTATACTAAGGGAGAGTGTGCGTGTTTTACTCTAAGACATATTTAAAGTGTCAAGTCATATTGTATAGTAAACTCTTTTTACAAAACCACAAAAGGAGAACAGCATGTCCTCAATCAATTTATCCTTTTGCATACTTGGCTTGTGTTTGGAGTGACCCGACCTTGACAGGGCCTATTGAAAAGCCCATTTTGATTAACTTACGCAAACCTGAGATTATTTTTTTTGGGGGTCTGTCTGAGAAAATAAATTGGAGAGCCATTTTAATAGCTGTCTGTTTGCTGTAAGCAGTGAGATATTCATTCTCTGTGTTATGATTCAGCAGCCAAATAGAGAGCACATTGAATGATTATTGCTGTAAAGGTGCACTTCAGCTATAATTTGTGTGTGAAAGATAACAAAGTGAAATCTTAAGGCTTACGTTTTTCTTTTAGCCTTCGCCTATAAACTTCCTCTACGATAGGAAATGGAGAAAGTCAAATAAGGTACGCAGGAAAAAAAAGGTTACACACTATATGCAATTTCATTGTAATATGCATTCAAGAATAAGAGGTACACCTTGACATTACCATGATTTCTGGCAGCCCTTAGAAGTTGACAAGGGATTAATTACTAATTTTCTCTACACAATAAAACTGTGTTAAGTCCATCTTTGCCTTATTTGCAGCACAGTCAAATGGAGATGTACTTAGAAGCAAGATCTACTGAATGTAAAGGGCTTACTCCCACATAAGTGTATGGGGCTGGGACCTTGCAAGGTAACCCTAAGCATGTTTGCCTGAAGTTTAGCTCCACTGAGATCAGTAGGGCGGACTCATTAAGATGTGTGTTAAGAAAGTAAGAACATAAGAAAGGCTCTGCTGCATCAGGCCAAAGGTCCATCTGATCCAGCACTCCATACACCAGTGGCAAACCAGCTGCCCACAGAATTCCCCAAGCAGGATGAGTACAAGACCTCCACCTGCTCAAGTGCCTGGTAAAGGAAGTAGCACGTAGTCAGCAAGGCTAGGAGCCACTGACAGCCTCTTCCCTCATGAATCTGACCAATCCCCTTTTAAAGCCATCCAAGATGGTGGCCATCACCACTTGCAATGGCAGTGTACACCATAGTTTAACTATAAGCTTGTGAAGTATCCATTTATCTGTCCTAAACCTCCCACCAATCAGCTTCACGGGAAGACCCCAGGTTCAAGTGTTACAGGAGAGAGAAAAAAAAGTCTCCCTCTTTACTTTCTCCACATCCTGCATTACTGTAGACACCTCTGGCACGTCTTCCCTTACTTGCTTTTTCTCTAAGCTGAACAGTCCCAGCTGCTGTTGCTGTTCCTCACACGGGAGCTGTTCAAGCCCCCTGATCCTTTTTGTTGCCTTTCTCTGTACTTTTCCCAACTAAATAACTTCCTTCTTTTAGGTAAGGTGACCAGAACTGAACAAAATATTCCAAATGTAGCCACACCAAAGATTTTTATAAGGGAAGTAAGATTTTGTGAGTTCTATTTTCTATTCTGTTCTAAGGCGCTTAAAATAAGTGGTCCTTCTTTCTGAAATAGTACAATGGACTTCAGCAAGAAACAAATGTGCTCACCTTTCTAACTACAGTTAGAGATATAGTATGTACTAGTAATACATGCACATCTTACATCCAACATGCATAAACACTACAAATAACTGAAAACAGTATTAAAACTCCAGTTGATACAATAAATAACACAATTCCTACTGTGTGTCAAGACATCTTTGAGGAAATTCCACCTAAAACAGACAATTTATATTTTTGGAGGCAAAAACAAATGGTTTGATTTTTTTACTGCCCATGCAATAGGAGAATCCGGCCATTTCTGGTTGAAGCAGCCATGGATTTATCCTGATGCACAAGGCATATTCATCTTGATTACTAAGAGCTCATCAGTGTTGTGCACTGTAAATGTGTACTAGCTTTCATCTTGTATGAGCGTTGTCTATACTGCAACACCACTGTATTTACTACAAGCAAAACCCTGCAGCTCTGTGAAGTCATGAAATGTGCAGGATGACATGAGGGAAGGGCTATACGGTACAGAGGTGAACTGTGCCACAGGTAAATCCAGAAATGCTGTAAAATAAATTTCTGGCTGAATAACAGAAAAAAACCCCAGCCTACTATTCAATCTCTGCCACTGATGCCTACTTCTATCAAATTATTTGCATTTCTACATTTAACAAGCCACATCTGACTCTCAAAGAAATAAATTCTGAAAAACAACTCTTATTATTTCTCCATCCCTGTGTTGTTACCTCTTTCTGCAATTTCGTTACTTGTTGCTGTCCTCAAGATTTGACTCTGTAACCTTTCGATTTCTGAGTCTTTAAGAGCTAGTTGCTCCTGAAGCTGTGCTATCTCAGCCTGAAATAACAGATTAATACATTTATTTTCATCTCCATCTCCTGGGGGGAAAAGTAACACAAAGAACTACTATGGACATTTTTCTTTAAGGCATACATATAAAACCACCCCCATACTTTTTTTTTGCACCATAAAAAACTAGAAATGCAAAGCTTCTCTTTCCATTCAGAGATATATGCAGAATCTTCCTTCTTGGCAGAAAAGCATCCCAAATTTAGCAAATTAGCTGATGAATGTTGAACTTGTGGGACAACTATAATTTATCTCATGGTATGAAGGCAGAGCATTCTTCCCAGAAAAGAAAATGTAAAAATTGATGGGAATAATTCTGCTTTTGTGTAGACTGGTTGTGAAGAGCAACTTGGTTGTAATCGGATGGCAACTGCAGCCTTAGGTTCAATTCCACTGTGGTGCTGCAGGATTCTCTGTGCTGGACTGAATATTACACAGTGTAGGAGAGTCAAGACCAGATCTCCCCCTTGTCCCCAAGACCCAGGTTAAATCTGATCAAAACAGCAGTTCCTCTCATACTCCTATTAGCTGTTCTGGGGGAACATGTGAGATATCTGCTTGTCTACTTAAAACCACCATGCAGGGCTAGGTTTAGCTTTGCTTATCAAATTCAGAGCCTCACTGTGGTTTGTACAGAAAGATCTGATTATGCATCTAAATATTTAAGGTGTTACTATTTGGATGAAACATAAGAGGAGAGATAAATTACTATTCCAAAGGTGAAGCACAGTTCTTGCTTCCGTCCTGTGAGCAGAGAAAGGCTCGTAGTAGAAGGTTTTGCGGTCAGTCACTCGCATCTCCAGGTAACTCTGGGAGAGGCTGCTGTTAGAAGCCCTGCAAAGTTACTCCCAGTCAGTGTGGATATTACTGGGGCAGATGGACACGCAGTCTAACAAGACAGGTTCCTATGATGCTGTTTCATCCCTGCTCTAATTGCTAGAACTACTGGGATGGCTTTTGCTTTGAAGCTCAGACCTGTTGGAGACAGGTCAGACAGACATGCTAGGATATGGACCAGATACTTTTATAGATGCTCTGGAGCTACAGTGAACCTTGTGAGTAGCAAGAAGCACATATTTTAAAGACCAACACCAAATATTAATCTGTATTCAAAGCAGAAACAGTATACAGACATGAAGTTGGAATTTGTGGTTCAAGAGAGCAGAGTCTCTGAGAAGCAACTGCATTCAAAATGCATTGAGCTCAACCCTTCCCCTCTCTTGTTAGGTTTACAGTAATTTTGAAGTAATGGTTGCACCTCTGTCCTTACTGCACACTCTCTGGAAAAACAAGACTGTCTCTGCACAAAGTGTGAAATGGTGTTGCTTACCTTAGTTGCTTTCAATTTCCATTCATACTGTGTCCTTTCATTTTCCAGCTCTTCAACCTTAATCTTGAGGTGCTTCAATTCCTGTAACAAATTCTGCAGTGAGAAAAAAGACAATGTATTTTACTTTTGATAATGGAAACACTGGTGACACTATACAGGGAACAGAATCTCCATAAAGTAAAGATATCCAAGACCAACCTTCTATAAGAATTATCTTGATCTAGTGGGCTATTACAGTAAATTCTCTTTTACTGAAAGAGCAATAAGCACAGACAGGTTGCTTATCAGTAACGGTAGTTCTTTGAGTGGTTATTTATGTATTCACACATACAGACTCTGTGCCTGTGCAGACCTTCATCTAGGAAAATTCTATAGCCAAGGAGTTTTCTGCAGGAATCTTCCCCCACCCTCCCATTCCATATGTAGGTCATTTGTTGGTTGCTCCTCTGCTCTCAGAAAGCTTTACTTCCTCATTTGAGCAAGGCTTTCATTTTCTGAAGGGAGCCTTCTAAACTCTAATAGCTTTCTTGCTGCTGCTCATTGACCATGCTGGTGATCTCTTGGGCTAGGTGCTTCCTGTCCAAACGTGTGGTTTACATACTCTCAGAGTGCCTATTATTGTGGTTTTGAGTAATCTCCAAGCATCTAGAAGGGATTTAACCCTTCTGACTCCCTCTTTCAATTCCTTTTTTTAACCGGTTCACTCATTTTAAAGATGCTTCCCCTTTGGATGACATATATGACTGTGTCTTTAGCAATCTTCCACCTAAATGTATATTAAGCCCAGTGGCACTGCAGTCACTGTTTCCGATTGGTTCAACAACATTTACACGTGCTATGCCCTGGAAGGCTCTGCCAATGATTAAATCCATGATTGCCTACCCTCAATCAGTTCCATCACCAAGTGTTCTATGCACAGTCATTTAGAACACCAAGAAATTTAACCTTGATGTCAGTCACCTTGCAGCTTTGTCCGTCATGATGGCAACACTGCCTTTTTCTGAGGTCTCTCTGATTTCATTCATCTCAAGATCACTCTGACCATTCTGGTCTGGAGGATAATAGCATATTCCTAGAACTAAATTAGTTTTGAACCCAAGTATTGTCACCCACAGTGCATCTCTTTGAGGAGTCTGTATCCTTTAGATGACCAAAAGTAAAGAGTCCATTTTGCTAGACTCTGTGGCACTCCGATGTACCCAGAATGCCCCTTCCTTGCCACTGCTATAGAGTTCATACCTAGAGATGACTGTATCTACATTGGTTCTCGCCATTCCACCAGGTCTGTAATGCCAACTTTATCTGTTTTTTTCTCTAAAACCAGATACTTCAGCCATCCTATTCTGGCTTGGAGGCTTCTAGCACCGGCATAGAAACACTTAAACACAGCATCCCTTGCCAAAAGCATGCAACTTATGTTTTGGCATTTAGACCTCTTTGACTGGGTATGTCTTGCCATAAGCTTGTGGCTTCTTTCCTCCAAAATAGTTGGAGAAAATCTGGCAAGATAGCTGTAGAAAATCAAGGGCAATCATAGTAGAAGTCATCTCTTTCGAGCACACCGTGAGTGTTAATTTTTGAAGTTGAGAGATTTCTCAGCTTCACAAAACGTATTTTGAAAAGGCTAATAAAGTGGTAAGTTATTATATTTTAAGCTAGAAGAAGAACAGTTTAAGAGAGTAATATCCCATATATATATATATACTTCAGAGATTTACACAAAATAATGATGAGATGATAAAAAGTTTTACGTTTTACAAAGATTTATATTAGAAATTCCCAAAGAGATAAAGTTCAAACTTAACCTTCCAAAATTATCTTTTTAGCAGAGAACTTTTAAATGCATCTTTGGCTATGCAAGCTTTTGCACAGCTCAAAAATATAGAAAATCACCTGGATTGGACTGATTACCAGCAGAATTTTGAAAAAAAAAGTATTTTCATGTATCTTGACAGTATATTTAACAGAATTATTTAATGAATGTTTAAAAAATGGTAATGATGCCTAAATTTTGAAATGGTGCCAGGATAGTGTTAATTAGCAAATCACAGAAGGAACTTTCAGTGCCAGCATTATATTGCCCCCTATCTTTATTGAATAATGATTATTAGATTTTTGGCATGTTGAAGGTTAAAATGTTAAATAACTTTATATTAGATTACATTGGCAAAGATTAAACTGGCTTTATTTGTGGTCAATCTATATGAGGTAACACAAGAAGAATGATAGATTTGATAAATATTTCTCATGATAACTTAAATGGAGCATTAATATCTTTAGATACAGAGAAAGCATTTGATAGGGTTGAATGGAAGTTTTATTTCAAACTTTAGAAGCATTACATTTGGTGACAACTTTCTAAAACCCATAAGAGCAATTTATGCAAACCTTAGAGCCAAAATAACTCTTAACGGACAAAGCTCAGAATTTATAAATTATAAATTTATAACTTAAAATGTGGTGTAAAGCAGGGATGCCCATTATCAGTTTTATTATTGGCTATATGTATAGATCCTTTGGCAACATCAATTAGATTGGATGAGATGATTTTTGGAATTGAGGTGGAAAGGTATGCATATAAAGTCAATTTGTATGCAGATGGTATGTTAGTAACAGTTAATAATCCTGAAACATTTATTGAAAAGTTGTTGCAGGGCATAGCTTCAGGTAGTGACATTTCAAGCTATAAAATAATCAATCATAAAACAGAAATATTTGGAATTAATATATCAGATAAAGCGAAGAATGACAGAAATGATAAAATTAATATGCAGTGGACAAATGTACCTTTTAAACACTTTGGGGTGCATATTATCCCATCCAATGATGAACTTTTCCAAGGTAATTATATTCCATTTTTGTCACCAATTGAGGAAGACATTAAAAAATGATCTAACAGTGGTGTCGTGGTTAGGATGTTTAGCAGTAATAAAGATGGCTATTATACCTAGATTTGCATTTATATTTGAAAATGTTCCCGTATTAGTACCAATGGCTACATTAAATCAGAGCAATAAACTAATAATTACATTTCTATGGAATATTAAAAAGTCAATGTTTTCTGTTGCAACCCTGCAAAACTCTTTAGTAAATTATTCTAAATTATTCCAAATTGTTCAAATATTGTTTATTATTATGCATCATCAAGTTTAAAAATATTAGCCCTGTGGTCAGATGATACAGTTGGTTTACCTGCTCATATCTGGAATAAGCTTGCTCTAAAATCTCTTTGCAATAGTTACCTTGGGCATAAAAGAGGCACTCCAAGGCTATTCAGGACTTCTTTAAACCCAACTCTACTATAACAGATGTTTTGCAAGTTTGGGAAAAATTAGGATCTACTTTCTTCTAAAATTTCTCTACTGCAATCTCTCCTACATAATACTGAGTTCCAGCTAGTTGGTAATACAGTAGAATGTTCTAGGCATAAAATTATGATATTTGGAGATGTGATTAAAGATGGCAATCAAATGCCTCTTCTGAACTAGGAGTGAACTAAAAAGGGAAGACTATAATCCTTATGATTACAGTATCAGTTACAGATTTCAATTTCTTGTTTAAATATACGACAGATGGAAAAGTGGCTATGGAGTTAACTGTATTTGTAATCAGCCAAGGATATAAATCAAAGAAATTGTTAGTTAATATCTATCACATATTAGATGATAGAGGAAATTATGTTAAGTTAAAATGGGATACGATGTTAAAGATAGAAATCTCTTTAGACCAGTAGAACTACATCTTCTAGAATAGTCCTAAAATTTTAAAACTACTATACTGTTGGTATATGACACCACAAAAATTGGCAAGTTCCAGTGCTAGCAATGCTTGCTGGAAATGTGGGGAAAATAGAGCAGACTTGTTCAATCTTTTGTAAAAGGATTAGACATTTCTGGGAAAAGTTATCACTCATACGAGTTGTATGATTATCACATTGCTTTGAATTCTATGTGTGTTTTACTTGGGTATATGAAAAAATGTTAAAAAGTGAGCTTGATGGGAAAACTTTTTACTGGTGTTAAATTAGTTATTGCTGCCAAACAGAGACTATGTATTACTCCTTCTAAAGAAGAATGGATTTCTAAGATAATTTCAATGGTGAAATTAATGGAGTGTGTTCCTTTATGGGAGGGTAGACAGAAATTTAAATCTGAACAACTCTGGATGCCATTCATTACTTATATGAAATAGTCATTTGATTTGGACATTAATAAATTCAGAGCTTTTGCAATGTTGGTCAAATTTTCTGAGAATATCATATGCTAGAAAAATAGGATTAGCATACTTAGTGATTATTGGGGCTGTACAGGTTTTTATTGTAATTACTACTTCATGTAATATGTGTTATATTTTGAATAAATAAATAAAAATATTTTGTCTGCATGTACAATAAATATTAATCCTCTGGGGAATAAAGGATCCTCAGGAGACCACAGAGACCAAAAAAATCAATAAACAAAAATTAAAATTGTAAGAGTAAGAAAAAAAATGAGATGGCAGAAAAATAAAGAGCAGCCGTAATACCTTAATAAAGAAAGGGAACAATTAGAGAATTACCCAGTAAGGCTGCTGCATTGGTAATCAAAAGAGAACTGAGGGCTAGGCAGGAATCCTCAAGGGACATGTTTATTTAAATGGTGGGAGAGGGCTTTGTAGAAAATTCCTAAGCTATGGATGTATTCCAAACATGGATCTACACAGGCACAGAACCCATATATGTAATGAACAGAGATCACAAAGAAGAACCATAGTTTGGAGGCAATCATCAGCAGCAATCATGGACTATGCAGCTAGCATAACACCAAAGCACCACACAGCCAACCAGATTTATCCAGGTAATGGCATCATGAAACTGAATCAAAATTAAGGAAATACTTTCTGTTCTCACTCTGAATGGAAGAACATTTCTATCCCATTTTGCAATGTCCTCCTCATACCATTGCTGAAACAGGACAAGAGTTTTGTGAGGGACAAATATCAACATGAACAAATGGTTTTATTTCTGGAGGGGTAGCTATTTCTTTGAGAACTTTAATCTGCCCCATGACAGTTAATGGCTGAAAACTGCTTGTTCTATTAGTCTGTCTATAAAATAAAAACTGACATTTCACTGGTCAGTATTTGAGATAAAATGGAGAAGTATTGTTGAGGAATAATATCTGGAATATTGGTCAGGTCAGAACAGGGCAAAAACCAGATTCAGCAGTAAGTTCTCAGACTGGTTCAACAACAACAAAATAAATAAAAATCCAAACTAGGAGAGTCAACTGCTGTTAAATGGATGCCTTATGCAACTGACTTTTATTTCCTTTCCTTTCAAACAGGAGTTCACTGTACCTTAGAAATTTGATTTCACTATTCTAAAGACTGCCAGTTCAAATCAAAACTATTATTAATAGTTCTGTTTCTCATAGGCTACAATCACATCATGTTATTTCTTTTTTATATATGTGGGGCTGTGAAATCATTGTGTCAATTTATTCCAGTCTCTCAATATTAGGCAAGCATTTAATGGAAGCCAGAGCTACAGCGGGGAAAAGAAACAGCAAAATATGAAAGTGTGCAGTTCCAAAATGTGATTCTACAAAGTTCAGAAAACATCACTGCGACTTGAACAAACTGAGCTAGTAATAAGTCATGAAATGAGCTTATGTTAGGCATACCAGTGTCATTCCTCTTCTGTGCAACTTCATCAGCTTAACCAAAGTGGCTTTCAGCCTGAACATGTGAAGTGGGTTTTGATCAAACAAAGTGAAGGTTTGTTCTATAAATTCCAGAAAGCCCTTACTGAAGTGTTTCACAGGATAAGCAATAAAAATATGTTGAGTTTAAACAAAGAACTACAAGATGGAGACCTCCGTATACACTCCCAACCCCATCCCCCGTAAGAATGAACAAAATGAAGCAAAAATCGTATGCCTATGATTGTAAGACATAAAACTCATTTTCTTCAATAGGGGACTGTAGCCCGAAATTTATTCATAACTGCCTCTAAGGAGGTGGATAACCAATACCCTTCAGATGTTTCGGCCTGCAACTTCCATGATCCTTCACCAATGGCCAGGATGGTAATAAACTTCACTAGATAACTGAAATGTGCTCTGTGTAGGTCCATTCTTGGGCTTGATCTGGAGGCTGTAGCTGGTGCAGGATGCAGTCAGAGGATGCGGCTGCAAGGCTACTGACAAGGGCCTCTCTTTGACAACATATTACATATCTGCTAAAAGAGCTGGCTGCCTATAAGCTACAGGGCCAGGCTTAAAGTGTTATTGTTAGGGAATGAAGGCTTGGGATTAGGTATCTTCGGGATCATCTCACCCTGTATGTCCCTGCCTGGTTTTTGCTCTTCTCAGCATGTGGAATCCTCAGAAGTGTGCCTTGTGAAACGTGCAAAGAAGGTGCCTCTGACTGACTTCTGGGGTTCCCTCCTTCCCCACACTATGGATCACTCTATTTAACAGGCTCAAGTAAGCCCCATGTAGCATTCTAAGGATGCTGGAGCAGCTGCTGTAACAATGAAAGAGCAGGAAAGTCCACTTCTGCTAGCTCATTACCTATATCTGGATTCAACCCACTGAATGCAACATAGCATAGCAATATGATTCGCAACAAACTTAAGCCTATTTAGGAAAGCAGAATCACACCAAATAAGCTGCAGGATAGATCTAAATTATGGCAGAGCATGATGAAGATTATCTTTGATGTTAAGACTAGGCACATCACACTTTAGGCCAGAGGTCTCCAACGCAGCACCCATGGATGTCACTGCCATCAAACTCTTTTCCTCTTCTCCATTCACCTGCACCCGTTGAAAAAGATCTCCTGCCAAAAATGGCTGAAGGGTGGGAAAAGTGCACACCTATCAAGGTCCCTTGGTGGAGGGTGACCCTTGGAGGGGCCTTTGACCCCCTCTAGGTAATTTTTGGCAGGGACTTTTTGGCATCCCATGCAAATGCATAGAGAATCTGCTTCATTTGCTTGTATGAGAAAGGGGTGAGCATGAAAAAGAAAGACAAAGAGAGGGTAGAAGGAAGGGGGGAACAAGGAGTCAGAGACTGGGAGAAAACAAGATGGATTTGGGGAGAAAGAGCAACCAGAGACAGAAAGTGAATGAAAGACAGAAGATCCCAAGGGGTAGGGGCAAGGAAGATGAAGAGAGAACGGGCTGGGGGGTAGAGGGGGAAAGAGAGAGGGGGAGAGAGCGAGCGCCAGCCAGTGGGTGAGAAAGTGAGATAAGGGAAGAAAGAGAGAGCAGGAGAGAGAGCATGCCACAGCGAGTTACATACATATACGTAAGGTGCCTAGCAAACACAAATAGAAGTTAGGGTTGCTTCCAATATTTTTGTGATTGGCCAGCAGTTATTTTTTGGTGGTGCCAATGGTGCTTTTCAAAGTGTTCACTGCCCCCTCCCCAAATTGGAGACCCCTGGTTAGGCAGTCCTTTCTGCAGCTGCAAGTTTTACATAACTTCTAGACAATTCTAAAAGCAAGCAGGAGTAATGGCACATTGTTATTCTGTCCAAATCAAGGCCAAGACAAGCAAACCAAGTCTCTTGGTTTATTATTAGACACAGCATTCTCTCTAGAAACCGCCACACAAATGAATGCCAGTGGATCATGCTGTGAGCTCTGATTAGTAGAGTTTAGTTTGGTTGTTGAAATGGGGCAATTCACAGGCTCAGGCTAACATTTGCTCCTCATACATCACACTGAGAACAATTCTTCTCGGTAGGGATCTCTATCACCAATTCAGTGCTATCTTGAGAACCAACTGCTGCCATATTTGGCTTCCTACTGTGCGTCTTTCTTTCCTGGATTTTACTATTAATCTCCAGCTGTAGTCTACACATCTGTTCTTGCAGGTCACTGATCAGGTTCACTACCGACTATGTAAAAGAGGAAGAAAGAAAAGGAAAACTGGAGATAACATGGAATACAGCAAAGAAAGTGACAACATTTAGGATATAAGGGTCTTAAAAGAGCATTCAAGTGAGGACAAAAATGTGGTACCTGAGATAAGTGGTAAATGTTTTTGTTCTGCAAAAAAGTTAACCAAAATCACAGGGACTACTCCATAAAAGTATATTTTTCTTTACTGTTCTTCAGAACAACAGCAACACAGAGCTTGAGATGACAAATAGTATTTTACAATAATATGCATCACGACAACTCAAGAATCTCTTGGAAGACTTGAACTATGAGTGGATAACTCAACTATGAAATCATCTTTCAAGTTCTTAAACATAAAGAACAATATCCCCTAAAGTACTTAGTTGTGCCTTTCATCATTTCAGAACAATTCCAGTTGGTAGAAAGAACACTGTGGAACGCTCTGTTTGGACGAGGTCTTCCGCAGTTTTGTGACATGTCCTCAAGGATAAAAGCAAAGTGGGACTACTTGTTTGGCTGCTGTCAATGGCCTTCAAAGTCCAGCCATGGTTCACCTTTGCAAACAAGGACTAGGAGGACTCAACTTCCAGAAAAGAATGATGGAGCGCTCTTGCTTGCTATTTCCCCCGCCCCTCCAGCTACTTTTATTCCCAAGAACTCTAAACCTTTGCTGCTAGGGGCCTGTAGCACTGGCTATGAGGAAGCAGCTGGAAGGGTAAGTTAAAGGAGAAAAGCAGAGAGTGATCAGGGATTAAAGCATCTTCTTCTCAGCTACTGTGCCTCTGCTAAAAAACTGAGCCCTCACACTGCTGCTCTGAAAACAAGAACAAACAGGCAAAAGCAACAACAGCCAGCCTTTAAAGATGTAAAGAGGAAATGGAACATCAATAGTTATGAGCTCAGCTTCATGTGCTCAAAATTCACCAAGCAAAGCTCACCTCAGCTTTATTCTGCTTCTCCTCATACTCGCTTTGTTCCTTCTCCATTCCAACCAGCTTAATTTTTAGGTTTGAAACTTCTGCCATTAGATCCAGTTTCTGAGTTTCCAGCAGTGTCCGACTTAGCAGCTCCTGTAAAGAGAAAGTTATTTACAGCTAAGGACCTGGCTCAACCCCTAGCCCATGTTTAGCAACTTATATTTAAGTAAGTCCAAATATTAGGCAGAGCAAAAACAGCAAAAGAAAACATTTTCAAATTTTCTCTAGAATATAGAAGAGGGTTGTTTTGATGGGATGGTATAAGAAATCAATTACACTGTGACTATTAGAGAAAAGTTTCAAAAAGTTGAAAAGACTTGAAAACATATTTTAAAACTGTAATGAAGAGTTTTACAGCTCTGTTTCTTAAACATGCTTACATGTTAAGTTACATAGTTTTAAAGTACATGCTGCACACAATTGTATCCCAAAGCTGGAAGCCAAAACATTAAGGGGAAGGAAGAATTTTTTCTAATTAAATTCTTATCCAAGTTTCTTTTCCACCCACAGGCAAAATACATAAATATTCTCTCCCCCATCCTCCAGTAATTATGGCTGATAAAAACAGTTGGGAAGGGAGCTTCTGAGCAGGAAAGTTGTCTGGGAAAAAGGGTTGCTGACTTGCTCCCCGTTGCAGGTATTTTATTTGTTTATTTAAGATAGCAGACCCATGTAAACTGTATCTCTCGTGTAGCTGCAAAATCCTAACAATTTTTTCTTTCCTTGTAGAAGATTGGGTCTGACCCATTTCAACAGGATTGTAGCTGGGCAGATCCAAGCATTTTTGAAGGAAATGATTTTTCTAGATCCATTTCAATCGGGCCTCAGGCCTGGTTTTGGAATTACCTTGGTTGCCCAGTGGGATGACCTTTGCCTGGTGAGGGACAGGGGGAGTGTGACCCTGAAGATTCTCCTGGACCTCTCAGCAGTTTTTGATACCATCGACCGTGGGATCCCTTTGAAGAGGTTGGCCGAGTTGGTGGCACTGTTTTGCGGTGGTTTTGCTCCCACCTGGCTGACTGTCTCCAGATGGTGGAGCTGGACTTTTGCTATGTGCCATTGGCACTTGTGCCACAGAGTCCCACAGGAGTCCATTCTGTCCCCCACGCTTTTTACCACCTACAGGAAACTGCTGGGAAGGGTCATCTGGAGGTTTGGGCTGAAGTGTCACCGAAATGCGGATCACACTCAGCTCTACCTCTTGTTCTTATCCAATCCAGGAGAGGCAGTGACTGGTCTAAACTGGTGCCTGGGCTCAGTAATGGCCTGGATGACGGCCAACAAGATGAAGCTCAATCCGGACAAGACAGAGGTGCTGTTGGTAGGCAGTCTGTCCATCTAACTGGGAAATTTTCAACCTGTCCTGGATGGGTCTGCACTCCTCTTAAAGGACTAGGTTCTTAGCTTGGGAGTGCTCCTTGACCCCAGGCTGTCACTTGTTTCACAAGTGCCCTTGGTGGCCAGCAGCACCTTCTTCCATGTCCATTTCAATGAGGGGTTTGGGGTTTCATTGTTGTTGTCAATAGATTTCTGTAGCTGTCCTTTCCAGATAAAGTTGATACTTTTGAGCAACATTAACAGTGAAAAAATACACAATGGTGGCAATCATTGCTTCCTGGAAAAAGTAATCTGCACTCAAACAGCATCCAAGTCAGAGCACATACCAGTAATCTTACCCACAGTGGCCTGGTTTGTTGATAATGCTAAACCATGGTCCAAGTTATTAAATTTTGGGTTGCCGGAATGTGTGATGTGATCACACTAACAATCCATGACTTGTGATCACAAACAATGCAGAAATGGATTCCATGGTTTGTTGTTGGGTTGTGAGCTCTGGGTTGTTGAAAGTATGGGTTGTTCTTATCTTTGAACCCAGGTTGTCCCAATATGCTACAGTAGAAAAAAAGGTAATAAAAACTAGACACTCTACAGCAACCAAAAGGTATTTTGAAATACAGGAAGGATCACATGAAGGAAGAACAAAACAAACAACCTAAGGACTCAGAAAACAAATGATGTTTGATCATCTGCCAAACAAACTGAGTAGGATGACAAACTATGTTTTAAATGAACAGTGGGTTATCAGCATGATATGTAAACCAAACCAGTGTAAGGCAAACAGCTGAACCATCTATATACCTGAACTTTATGTAAAAGTTCACCTTGACAGGACTGTGTGCATAGCATAGTGGTGAAAAGTAGGTTTTCTTTCTGCCATAAAATAGGTTTTAACATTTTTTTAAAGTCCTGCTAGATCAGACCAAACATCTATCTAGTTCAGCATCCTGCTTCCCACGGTGGCCAAGCAGATCTGTACAGAAAGACTGCAAGCACCACATGAAGGCAACAACCATCTGCCACTATTCCTCAGTAACCAGTATTCAGAAATATACTCCCTCTGATTGTCGCATATAATTATAGCTATAGCATATAGCTATCATGATTATTAGCCATTGATGGGAACTGCTGCTGTACCAAGACGCCTGGTGCATACAACCAAGACAGGTTAAAACCAGTTTTGTCCAACCAAATCTAGTAATACATGCCAAATTGGCTCCTCTTCTAAGGCTGCTTCCAGACTAAGCTTTTATTGTGCAGTCACGCAGCCTCATTCACAGGGGTCCAGATGACGGTATGTTCTATTTGTAGCCCTCCCGTGTTCTCCTATGACAGCATCTGTCTTTTTTCAGGCTGTTATCTGTTAAGGCAGGAACAACAAACTAGCTCCACAGAGAGTCTTTTAAGACTGGTAGTGCTAGAAGCTGTTCATCTGGAAGCACCCTGGAATCAAAACCTGGGTGGCACGATTCCTCATTTACTGAACTGACATTTGAACAGCAATACTTTAAGGTTTGATGAACTACTAGCACAACAGTCAAGAGAACAGGAGGGAGAAATACCCTGAAGCTATATAACTACCTTTTCTGGCACTACCTTTCACCACTATTTCTTTCCCTGTCCCATTAGCTCCACATAAAGGTGCCCCCTTCCCTTCATTCTCAGCCAATTATTGGCAGAAGGCATCAAGAAACAAAGAATGTAAAGACAACTAAAAATAGCTCTCCAAAGTACAAGTAGCCCAGTCAGTTATTAACCAGGATTACTGTCATCTCCACATGCACTTCCAAAGTGGTGCTCTCCTGCACAATTTTTTATGGTGAGTTTATCTTGGCAGCCAGTTTTTACCTGCACCTCCTATCAAGTAGATATATACCCACTTCTCTACCTAGAGGTCCAACTCTACAGTCACTGCTCAATCCACATCAAGTGGGAACAGATGAACAAACAGCCTCGCAGCTGAACCTTTCTTACGCTTTCGCCCAGAGAATCGAACACTTTCACCCCAAGCCCATGTATAATTCCCACCCTTAAATAAAATGGCCCGTTCCCTTCTCCATGCTCCAAGGCAGGCCCTCCAGCTGAATGCACCTGCGAGTTATTCCCATGCAGGAAATAGCTCTGTGCTGTTCTTGTTCATCGCTAGTACAGTCTCTGGCTAATAGCTAACCTGCTATCCACGAATTTACCCAACCCCTTTCTTGAAGTCTTTTTCTACCATCCCTCAGTTGCAGATGTTAGTTGCAATTATTTGGTGGTGAGGAAAAAGATACACTTCACATGCTCCAGGGTTCTCTTTCTAGCAAATATTAATCTTATGCAGGATTATGTCTTGGCACTGAACATATGGTCTGGAGCTAACAAGTGAACCCTGCCTGAAAATCCTGTTTCTGAGGTTTACACTGAAATTCAAACATGGTCAGCTAGGAATTGGAAGTATTTGACTTGAATCGAAAATAGTTCATGTCACTGTTATGCTTAGGATATGGCTAACATTTGATTATGAAAGCAAGTAGAGATCTAGTCCAAAGCATTAGAAGGTATGTGGAAAAATCCCACAAAAGAAGCAGACAACAAATGTTTGGCCATGCTTGGGAAATGTTACACAATGGAAAAGTGTTCAAAAGGTGTTCAAAAAGGAAAATGCTATGAAGAGAGTTTACCACTGGGCTCATGGACGTGTACCACTGAACTGCCTATCTAACTGTGCTTCGTAACACACCACATGCGCCTACATGCTTCGGAGCAGAAATTTCCTATTTCCTTAAAATGGCAATGGGCGAGACCTACCACCTCTCTGAGCCTGATGTCTTTAAAAAGTAAAAGTCTAGCTTATAGTTTAGTGGTGCTATTTTAATTTTAACCAGATGATGCTTGTGGTCCAGAAAATCTACTGAACTAAAAATTATCTGAAGTACAGCTTAAAGAAAATGCTGCAGTGCAGATGGTAACATGTGAAAGCAATTATTTCAATCTTCAAGCAGATGCTTACATTGGACAATTCATTAGTGGAATATGACCCACTTTGTTATGTGGAAATTACAGAGTATTCCAGCGGCATGATAGAATTGGAAGGCAGCTTGCATAAATATGGAACTGTAAGAAGTAAAAGTCCAGATTTATGCTCTTGCCTTTGAAGGGAGAAGATAATACGTGTCATGTGCAGGACTTTCGACTACAGAAGCTTCAGGAAAATCAGTAAAATGCAGCAATAGCTTTACAGAATATCATCTATATCATTACCTTTTGGATAAGCATAACAGTTTGGCAGTATGTGCTGCACACGTCTCTTTGTTTATTCTGATGGCTAAATAGGTGCTGCTTGCTATTGATCAAAGTAGTTTCTAAGCAAAGCATATTAAACTTTTCCCTCTTTAAACTGCTCCCCCCACCATCTGAATGCAATGACTCAAAGATATACACAATCACAACATCACAAACAAGGACTTGCCACATACTAAATTTCTGTATTACCTTTACATGTTGATTAATTTCCAAACACACAAATTATCTTACATGAAGTTCCCATACTCTGTCCAACTTTTCCACTGAACTGGCATTTACTAAGCAATAATACAGACTTACAACTTGACCCTATTATCATTTAGAAATTTGGAAAAATGCATTATCTGGATTAATAGCTTATGTAAAACTAAGATTATTTATCAAAATCTGGAAAGTACAAGTTACAGACAGTCATAAATCCTCATTATCATTTGTAAGGCATTTGTGGGGGGTGGGGGACCAGGCAGAAAATCATGATCTACAACTAAACATTCCAAAAGAAGTTTTCCCCTCACACAGCACTGCAGTTCTTGCATAGTTTGTGGGAAATATACTGCTGAAAGATGAAGCTGTACATTCCATCCCTTCAGTAAAGCAACAAATAGGTTCAAGTCCTACCTGATTAGCAAAATGCAGCAAGACTTACCACAGCATGAGGACAGCACTTTACCAGAGCTGTGTGTCAGTTCAGTAGTAGTGGAAACGGGATATTTACTTAAGTCAAAACACAGCTGAGAATGTGACTGTCTTGCACCATTTCAAGATGACACAGTAACCGGCAGTGGATTGCAGCCTTCCACTTTACTGTTTACACATAATCCATCCAACAGAAAGGGAAACAGCCAAACTGGCCTGGAGTTTGACTGTTTGAACACTTAGTCCTTTGCATGTATCTGCAGTTTCAGACACAGCTCACCAGGACTCTGCCCAGAGCATTTCTTTTTTCTTGGAGCTGAAGGTATGCCCTTGAACACATCAAATACGCATGTGTGCACAGCCTTCCTCTTACCACAGAGCAAGTTCTACTAGCTTAAGCCATCTAGGACTAGGGGACAGAACCTCCATATCAGAAAAAATCCTGAAAAGTAAACATAGCCAACAGCTAAGAACTTCTTTAAATTCTACTTTTCTTCAATGGAGTCCCATGACAATATAGATAGGGTTGCCAGGCAGTCTTTCATTGAACACTGAACCAGACTTGTTTATCTTCAGAAAGGCTGATTCCATGGTAGACTTTCAGAGCATGAAATACATTGAAACAGGAACGGAGAATCAGACAGAATGTTAATTAGCCAATGGTAACCATAATTCCATACATGCTATCTCTTCCTTGCAAACAATATGCACTTCCATACACACATACAATGAAAGTCTAAAATCTAAGTTTAAAAATGAGGGCGCTGTCTAGCAAATGCACTGAAAAGCTTCCATATATAGTCAGATGGTGACAGGCAGTCAGTACAAGCTTTTAATAAGATCCTAGAGAATGCAATTGCAACTTCAGGAGCTAATTTAGAGCTCTGGCTTGGAAGCAGGATACCAATTTCATAAATAAGTTACATGTTATAAAACACACAAGGTTCAACCTTAATATTGCAGGTGATATTTCACAATTACATCAATGTAACTGAGGTGAGAATGAGGAATGTATTGTACAACTGTACATGATACAAACAAGGAAAGAATAACCCTGGGCTGTATTTCATCACAGACCGCAACTGACTCTGACCCCTCAGCACTTCTCTTCCTGAAAGCTGAAGATGTGTGTCTGTTTCCTGTTGAAGTGATACATGGTAGAAAAGAGTTTGATGCTCAGTACTTTGCCATACAACAGTCACCTCCAACCTGGTGTCCTTTAAATGTGCTGGGCTACAACTCCCAGAGCCTCAGAGGTACCTCAGCAAGGGGTAGCTCCACACATCTGCAAGACATCGGGGTGGGCATATATTGGGTATAAATTTAGTATATATTGCTGTCAAGCCCAAGATAAATATACAATCACCAACTGATCAGAGAAATTATGCTGCTTTGTTAAGAGCACGGAAATTGGTTGAATCATTTTGTTTTCAAGAGTAGCTAATTGGGTAAGGAGGAAGATCAGAGCTAAGTCAAATTCTAGACTAAACATCAGAATATTTTACACTCTGTTAGTGGGCATTCTGCTAAAATAGAGATTTTGCTTCAGGCATTCAGGCTGTACATAAACACAAACTAATTGCTAAATAAGATGCATATCTAACTCTCAGTGTGTGTGTGTGTGTTGCCATGCATGCATGTGCACACATGTGTGTGTGAGAGAGGGAGGGTTTGAAAACTGCGTCAAAGAAATGTTCTGATGAAAGGTAGGTATTTGCTCCACAGAAATACATCCTTTTGCCCTCCCCTCCCATCCCAAGAAAGTCACAGACTGAGCAGAAACCAAATTCCTCATCTTTACTGGGGTGGGGGGAGACACTTCAGGTGTTCCCACTGTAGCAACAGAGAGCTAGAAAAACACATCTGTTCACTTAACCATGAGCTTTGTGGCCGTGCCTTTAGCTTTTCTTTCATCACCATTAGCCTCCACACAAAACTAAACTCTATTTAGTGCCAAATATTTGCATGACATACAGAAGGCACTTCTCTCTGCTGACTCTTAGCTGCTGTCTAACTAACTCTTAAGCAGAGTGAGTGACGTCTTGTTTGGATCACAAACAGCAAGAATCCCCTACATCATGAGAGTGGCTGCCAAGCCAACTCCCTCTCTGAGATGCCATCATCATGGCAAAAAAGTCTTCACTGCTTCAGTGAGCAGAGGAGCCAGAAATCCTTCTCCCGAGGAAACCAGGGCAAATAAAGCTGCCACTTAATGGGCTGGGATATCAGCAATGGAACCAATCCCATCTCAGGTTACTATGAACGGCCACCAGAAGTCTAGGTGGGGTCAGAAATGACATATGAAACCTACCAAAGCTCACTAAGTAACATGATGACCAGGAATGAGAATTCGACAGGGTTAGATGCTTTCCGATTCCTGGGCCATCAACTTCTCCCTCCTTTTATATAACCTTAACCTTCTACTGAAAAAAATTTCAAGGCAGCAACATGTTCTTATCCTGTGTGGTGGATCCTTAACATTTTCTGTGGGACTCAAAGGCATGGAGTTGTTCTGCGACTGCAAAGCAGAATCCAAGCATGCTTGGTCCTCTGACGTCAGCCAGGTGACCAAGGGCTGTATCCCCTACTTCTCAGAAAGAATGTCATGGCAAAGGGAAGAGTATTCTGGCTCCATCCATCAGTCGGAAAAGGTTCAGCTGCAGGGAGCTCACTTCATCACTCTCTGCCAAAAGGAACCCTCACCAAAGGCCGACATCCATCAGAACAGGATTAAGGTAATAACATGAGCACATGTGCGTGACCATGTCAGAGGGACAGTAAGAGTATGTGACATGTTATAGCTGTTATGACCATTTCTGAAAATCATTTAACTGAAAGGTGGAAAGGCTCCCAAGGTGTATTTACAAATCTCTTTAGATACATGTAATATTAGTAAAATATTCTTTAAAAATATAGAAATAGATAGCACATGGAAAGCTCCCCACCACACATGCAACTCTCAACTTTACATAGAATTAGCAAGGCAACACAGAATGGTAGTAAGAGCTCCTAATACTTTCCACCTTTCCTTCCATCTTAGACTTCAACTCCAACTGTAGAATCTTATTTCACTTATTTTATAGTACCTTGTCCTTTTTTGCTGAAAAATACATTTCCATGACCATAAGCTTTGCTATATGGTAGAATATATACTATAATGGAGATTTAAATTGTAATCCACTGGAAGCAGGAACCTGTCAAAATTGTTATTTGTAAAGCACTGCAGGCATGGATGGTGTAATAGCAATGAAACAACAATACCGTTGTTTCTTCATGTGCAAATTGTCCACAGATTTTCTTGGCAGAATTATATTATTGAAAAAAATTATTGAAAGATGATTCGGGATAAGAACATAAGACTAGTGTCTTGCTAGATCAGTTCAAGGACCATCTGTGTTTACCCTCTGCAGTGAGCCAGATGCTGTCGGTTGTGCAGGGACAAAGCATCAAGGGGATGGAAAGGATCAGACCTCAACAACAGAACGCGTGCCTTATTCGAAGAAGGATCCAGGATCAAGGCCCTGACATCTCAAATTAAGAAGATCTCAGGTAGCATGGTTGGAAAAAATCTCTAGCTGTAACTGCAGAAAGTCTATGCCATTCAGGATTGGCAGAATCATTAAGAAACTTCAGTGCTCTGAATCTGTAAGGCACAAATGTATTCACGTGTATGCAAGATGGTATTTATCATATTTTTTATTCTCACCAATATCCAATGTTTTCTGAGCAAATTACAAATACAAACACTTAAAATATAAATATAATGATAATATTTAAAATAATACAATAGAATACAAAAAACACAGGAAAAGTTAAAGTAGCTATACAAATCTAGAACTCTTGAAAATGCCAGTTTTTGCCTGATGTCACAAAGATAACAATGTACGTGCCAGAGAACCTCTTTTGGGATAGCATTTCATAAGTACGTTCTCACGACTGAAAAGGCCTTCTCTCTGGCAGCCACTTCTCTAAATTTTTTTGGTGGAAGCACCTGGAGAAAGGCCTCTGAGGTCTGAGTAGGCATATGCAAGAGAGGATATTCCTTTAGATACTTTGATTTGAAGTTATTCACACTTCAAAGGAAAATGCCTACACTCTGAATTAGACTCACTGAAAACTAATACAGCAGACAAAACGATGGTGCCATATGATCATATTGGGCAATCCCAGTATGGTGCCATATGATCCCATATTGGGCAATCTTAGTAACCAAGCAGCTTTGCTATCAACTAAGTGAAGTTTTCAAACCATTTTCAAAGTGGTCCCTCATGCAATGCACCACTATAATGCAAACAGGTTCAGAGCATGGATAATTACCACCAGGATCTCTGACTAGGTAGGGTCACATCTGGAAATATCTAGGTAAATAAAAGGGCTCCTGGTCATGGAGGCCACTAGGACCATTCAAGCAACAAGGAGGGATCCAGGAGCACCCTGAGGCTCTGCCCTTCATCTTCTGGCACAGCCCCCTTAAAGATAAGCTGCACATTTCTCAACTGACCCACCTGCTGTCTTGTCTTTTGACACTCATCCAGCACATTACCCTGCTTGCACACCAGTTTAAGCCACAGGGATGGAGGGATTCTTTGTTTATTGCCAGAAATGAAACATCAGTAGGTTCGGCACACCCAGGATACAGTTGTTGGTGAATCTCCTCTGTTGGGTATTTGCATTTCTGATTAACCAGAGGATTTGCAGGAATGGGGGGAACCGTTTTATCATACATCAATGGAATGGTAAGTTATATTTTGTATTGTTAAACTGTCCTGAGACTTCGGTAATGGGGACGGTCTACAAAAGTTTTAAATAAATAAATAAGCACTTGTTATTACCAGGAAAGGTATCTGAGGCTTTGGGCTAGTTTAGATATTATTTTTCCCTTCTAAAAACCTGAAGGGAAATATATATTCCTCATATGTTTGAAATGTGCTTGTTTGTTAACTTCTGTTGAAAGCACATGGGCTGGAAAGCAGCTATTCAGGGAGGCAAAAGATGAAGAAAGGAAAAGGAAAGGAACTCAGCTTGTGACACCTGCCAAAGTACCCTTTCCCCAAAATACCCTTTAAAATTAGCCACACCAACTGTTCCATGATTACATTGGGATGGAGAGGTCTATAATAGGAAGGACATTAATAAAGCCTATAATAGGAAGAACTTTAGTTAAGCCAAAAGGAAACTGAGATGACTAAATTAAGATACTGCAATGGAGAAAGAAGGGAAAATGATTGATTTGCAGATATTGAGAATCTTTTTTTTAAATTTAGAACAATTTCAAACACATGAAAATGAGAGCAGTTTAGAAATGTAATCAATTAAGAAAGAAACTAAACCAACTCATGTTCAGTAAGCAGGAAGACAGCACAAGACAAAGTGGAAAGGGGGAGCGAAAGAATGAAATTGAAGAGAAACAGCAGGGTAAAGAAGAGAGAGAAATAAGATTTGAGGACTGGAGTGGAGAGGAACAGCAAAATAAAGGTGAATGGAAGAAAAACAGCTAGGCCAGGGCAGAGAAGGGAGCGAAACAGTGAGGCCAGAAGCTGGGCATGGAGTCAGAGAGTGTGTGCAAATGGGAAAGCTCTGTGTGACTGGAAGAAACTGGGTGGCCCAGGAAGGTTACTTATGCACTGCTTAAGGCTGAGCACATGTTACACAGGCAGCAGCTCTTTCACCTGGGAGGTGTGATTCGAAGGAGCACAGCAGCAGCCCTTGCATACTCTCTTCCTGTCCCTGGGACCTAACTGTAGTGAAGCAACAGGAGGGAGTCAGGCCGTTGGCCAGATCCAACCAGAGTCTTCTGATGTCCTTACACGGGACACTACATCCTGTGTCCAGGAGCCCACAAAAAAGCACACCCTGTTTAATGACACATTCAGTGGGCAAGGGAATGCATTCTGTAATCTGATACCCTCAAGATATTTTGGACCAACTCCCATCAGCTCCAATGTGGCCATCCCCCTTCTGGTGGGACACTGGGTTGCGGAAGCTGGGCTATGCTGATGCGTCCTCATCGTGATCAAGCTGCCTAAATTGAGGCAGGATGGAATTGTGCATTTGGTTGTCCTAAAGCACACTGACAGCCACATTTGCATGTGCATCCGAATACACATCTGCATCTATATTCAGCTGCAACTAGTCACACACAATACATGCTGCTGGACCTGGATGAGGGCAAACAGTTCTTGCAGCACAACATTAGCAAACAATGAGCTCAATTTTGCAGAGCAGCAAAGCAGACACCATTAGTTTGGATGCCTCAGGCAAGGGAATAATCATGTCCCTACCCCTGCCATATACACATTTAGTGTAAGAGCAGTGAAAAGTCTTAATATAAGAAGCATACAGATCTGATGAGATTACGGTTCTATGAAGACATTCATCTGAACCACAGATATAACCCAAATGGGTATGAAATGTGTGTGAACACACACCAGCCACCCCCAAACTCACCTGTGTCCCTGCTTACATCATAGCTCTTCCCACGTTGAATGCAAAGGCATAAATAAGGGCACTGCACTTACAAAGCTCCAGCAATCATGAACCCTGCCTTACCAAGGTTCTGCTCCCCCACTTCAACCAAATCTGTGTTGCATGCGAATGCCTGCATGAAGCTTATGCCATAATTCTTATCTGGTTTGCTGAGTTTCTCCCTTTTACCAGCACTTTTTCACTGAGATCATGTGGTAAACCAGCCTTTTGGGGGGCGGGGGATAAAAATGGCACTGAAGCAGCAGCAGGACAGAGGAGCTAGCGCTGCAAAAATGCACACACACAGTGGAGGCTGGGCTTAGGGAAAAACAAACCACCAGCCACTTTTCACCTCCTAGAAACATTGAAAAAGAGTTGCTTGCACTACCTACGCATTATTTCTACCTCAGTATTGTCAAAAGAAATTCATCTTGAGATACTGCAGGGTTTGGAAATGGGAGGACCAACTACCAAAGTATAGCACTGAAAACAGAAGTTTGCTAGTTTACAGTGCATGAAAATAACCATGTGTGATCATTATGGAGACCTATTCAATTCACACTTGCTTACTTGGAATGTTGTGCAACCAGGAAAAAAATGCTAGTTAAATTAGGAGCAACTGGAATAGAAATGCCACAATGGTAGAGCAAAGCAAGCTTGCATAAACAAGGAAAGATCAAACAAGAAATGAAGTAGAGGGAGAAACTTTGTGTGGAATTGGCTGAGGCAATTACAAGAGGCAGTTACATTGGCCTGAACATGTGAAAAGATGTTATAATAGTCTG